>NC_057794.1:171872626-172146172 GCF_018294505.1 Triticum aestivum | reverse complement strand
CTCGCCAAGCCCCGCCGCCGCACGCCGGCCGCCTCCGCCGCCTTCCTCTCCGGCCGGCGAGCTGCTCCGGCAAGTCCCCACCACTCCGGCGAACCCTCCATCTCCGGAGAGCAGGAGCTCAGATCCGGCGAACCTTGAGATCCGCGTCGGCCTGATCTGGATCTAGATCTGGGGTTGACCTCTAACCCTAATTTTCAGTCATTTTATGCATATTTCATCATGATGTAACTCAGCACCTATTGCTCCGATTCATGCGTGTAGCATATCAAAATGTTCGTCTCAGAGAGTATATCATTTCATTCCATTGCATCATTTTCATTTGAGTTCATCTTGATGCCTGAAATGTTGTTAGATGACTGCTACTTGAGATAATTGTCAGATCTGCTACTCCATTTAGATATTTGTCATTTTTGCCATGATTATTGTGTGCATGATATGCCCATGAGCTCTACATATGTGTTGTTAAGGGTTTTGCCATCTTTCCATAGGTGCAACCCATGTGTTTTTGTGATGTGTGTGGTGACTAGCACATGCTTGCAAAGTGAGGCACTTGGTAATACTGTTTTCAGGGACTTAGCATTTCCACTAAGTCCTTGAGCTGTTTATCTCATATGGCCATATGTTCATGTTGTTTCCTAGTGATCCGTGCATCTTTTGAGGATGATCACTAAGGATGTTTTGTTAATCTTGTAGTGCTCTATCCATCCATGTCTTTGTTTGCAATTATGGAGCAACCTAGCTTGAGTCAATCGAGCTCTACTTTTGCTACTTCGTGAATCCGGACAGATTGTCTACTTGTTAGCGATTTTGCCGATGATGTTGTAGTTGATCCATGCATGCTATGCTATTGTTCTTGCCATGTCTAGATTGAATTTTATGCATTCTTGATGGGTGTATGCTTAGTTTATCATGACTTGCTCCGTAGGGAGTGCATCGAGCTCGTAAACATGCCTACTTGATATTTGTTTCAGCATGCTCCAGTTTTCACTAAGTTTGTGATCTGATTATGTTTTTGCCATGTTCACATGCTTGCAATTGTATTTTCTGATCCCTTTTGGCTCAAGGTCACTAAGGGACTTTTGTTAAGCTCTTTGAGTAGCTCCATGCCATGCTTTACTTTGCCATGTTCAGGTCCTGTAGCATGTAGTTTTGTTGCTCCGAAGAGTGCTACCTGATCTGAAATTCCAGACAATTGTTAATTTCACTAAGTCTGAAATCTGTTCGTCAAGTTAGTTTGTAAGATCTTAGTAAAGCTAGGATGTGGATTGGTAGGGGGGAGATCTTCGCGCGCACCCAAGTGTTCGAACCTTGAGAGTTTTGCGGGAACCCGTGATCCGACAAGTACTAGGTGTGCCCAAACCTTCTACAGTCATCACTGCCTTATCTCTTGGCTTCTTACTGTGCTTCTTGCCCTTCCTCTGACTGGTTGATTCATCCTCATCATCCGAATCAACATTAATGCAATCTTCCTCTTCGGGGAACTTCCTTCTTTCTTCCATCCGGGCACATTTATCCACCAGTCTTGGGCAACTTCACATTCATTTTGGAATGAATGCGGTAGTTGCGCACATTGGACTGGAAAGCTGCTATAACAGCTGCCGGATGGATATTTGGAATGCTTCTATGAAATTTACTGAATCTCTGCAAATACTTGCGGAGGGTTTCTCCTTCCTTCTATTGGAGAAGCTGCAGGTCGCTGGGCCTGCCGGGCTCTTGGTGGCCACCGATGAACTCATGGCACAGGTCTACCCATGACGAAATGGAGTTCTCTGGCAGGTGCATCAGCCAAGACTTCACATTGGACTTGAGGGCCAAAGGGAATTAGTTGGTGAACACCTTCTCATCTCTTCCCTCGGCTTCCTGAACAGCGGTGGTGTAGATGCTCAGGAACTCTGCCGGGTTCAGCCTCCCGCCATACTTCTCAAGTATCTCCGGCTTGAGAAGGCCAACAGACTTTGTCGCAACTCTCGTGTAAAGGGCGGCCAACCTCGAAGGGTAGGCACTCGCCAACACCGAGCGCAGGCTTGTCGATGTTGAGGCCGTCGCACCCGTTAGTCTGGCGGGGATTGTTGCGGCGCCGTTCGGTGACGACGCGCGCGTCCCCCCATTGACTATCTTCCGGGGTTTGACGTTCGCCTGGACGTGCTCGAAGGTCAAAAGAGGCCCTCGAGACATCGTCGGGTTCTTGATTCTGCTGCGCCCTCGCCGGCTGCCATGGCGGGGACTGAACCATGGGGACGGCCCCCTTCGAACGGCTAGCGGCGCGGGTGGTGGCTGTTGCTTGGGGAGGTTGCAGTGGGCAAGCTCGTCATGAGCCCCCAGCTTCGGCGAAATCGATCGGGCTATGGATGGTGGCGTGCCACTCATCCATCTGCTCGGCTGCTTGCGGGAACCTCAGTAATAACTGAGCTCGCGCCATGGCCTCCGTGGACGTGCTTGGCATGGATGTCGATGACATCGATCGCATTGTTGCCTAGCTCCTTATGGTGCCAGCGGTGGCGGTGCCCCGCCCACGCTGCGGTGGAGTGAGCACCAGGGCAATGGGGTCGCGCGGTGGTGGTGCTTGTAGATCAGCGGCTCCATTGAGCACAGCGGCCTGGTTGTTTCGTCTGGGAAGGAGGCGCATGCGCCACGACCGCTTCTGTGATGGCTCGCCCCGGACCGAGCACCGTTGTTGCGGCTGTGCTCGTCGACGAGAAGAGGGGGCACGGACAGAGTGACCCCCTCGCCAGCACCTTGTAGAGCTTGATTGTCGAGACACTGCTAATGTTGTTCTCATTCGGTATCTCTGGCCCTCGTGTCAGCCGCGGGGGAGGTGGTAACGGCGCCACTTGCTCCAATCATGCCCCCAGCAACACCCACGTTCTCGCAAGCTACCGTGTCCCCCGCTACATTGGAGGCCGCGGGCGGAGGAGCCTTCGAGGTGGATGGATGGGCTGAGGTGCCAGATTTCTTCTTGGGCACCATGGTCGATGGCGCCGTCGAGGATGAAAATGCCGATGAAGATGACGCGTGGCGTACACTTTTTAGGTTCGTGCAAGCACTCCCCCTGCCTGGCGCTCCAAAGATGTCATGTGATTTCCACGGCCACCTATGGGACCGGGTGGCCCCTTATTGGTTCGGCAGGGGGACGGCGCGTTGCACAAAGAGCAGACCGGCGTATGACAGCGCGACAGAGAGCACACAATCGATTTACCCACGTTCGGGCTGCCGCGAGGCGTAAGACCCTACTCCTTCTTTAGTGGATTGATGGAAGAACGAATGTGGTGGTGCGTAGCACACTTGTCCGGCAAGGTTTTCCCGTGGCGACTACGTGCGTGTGGTACCTTGGGGTTGTCAACTTTCCAACCTTCTATTCCTCCTATGAGTGCCATGGGCCTCCTTTTATAGATTAAGGGGTCACCACAGTTGCAAAGTGGTCAATATCTGCTGATATGATAGCAAATAGTGCTATCATACCTAACTCTGCGGGCTGACAAGGCGCATTAAAAGTGCTGCTTAGTGTCACATCACTTGGCACCCGGCAAGGCCTGCCGCGCTATCTTGCCAGCTCTCCTCCTGCTCTCTTGACATGTCGCAGGATGGGTGTCATCTGTAGGCTTCTCTGTAGGAAATGGCTGCCATGTGATGAATCGCTGCCACTTAATCATCTTGCGGCTTGACACCGCACTGATTGACGATGTGAGTCATACTTGAGTGGTTGATGGGGTGGTTCTGCCCCCGCGAGCCCCGGCAGGCTCTTCTAGGGAGCCTCGGTTGCTTGCTTCTGGTGGTGGCCTCGCCCCTTGTCGGGATCGCCAGCCCGGAAAGGGAGGCCCTTCTCGTGCCGATATCCTGCTCCTTAGGCTCAATCTTGGTCCTTATGATTTGATGTTAGTTCTTCAAATCTCTTGGTTTTCCAATCTCTAGCTTAAGCTAGTGCTTAAATCTTGTTCTTGTGCATGTGCACAGTTGGTCAACAGGCCCAGGGTTTGTTGCACCGACACCTTGGCGGGGAGATTTGCGCTTGGAGGACATGACAAGTCTACCGGGGAAACCTTGAACTTGTTCTTGGGGCGGCCTCGACCCGTCCAAGCTCTCCAGCCTAGTAAGGGAGGCTTTCCCATGGTGATATCTTGCTGTCTTGGTCTTCTTGATCCACTCTTTGATACTCTCTGGCTTTTCGCTTGCTTTGAATTGTTGATGCTTGTTATCCCTCTGTCAACCCTTGGCTACTAGGGTGGAGGCTCGTCGTCCATGCACAAGTCAGGGGAAACATACACCCCTGTTTCTGTACCCCGACAGAAGTCCACAGACCTGTCGCCGGGCACGTTGGCTTAGACCCCACACAGTGCACGGACACGTGTCGAGGAAGTGTTGCGCATGCGGCGGTTGTTACGATCACCAGTCAATCCAACATCCACTCCACGCAATTACCGCAGGTTGTGGTGTCGTGGGACTGTAGCAGTTAATAGGTAGTGCGCCTGTAACAAAACATAATGCATGTCTTATGTTTAGGCCTCATACTGTTCTTGCTTTGGCGTTTGTCAAACTGATGTTTAATTATGTTAATGCATGTTATCCCTCATATGTTTGCCCATTGATACTCGTATGCTTAGTTTCTTTTGCGTGCTTTGGTTGCCCCCAAGTAGTATCCTACCGCCATTGCTGTGAGGAGCGGGCCCTTAGCATTCAGCTGGCGAGGAAATGCTGTTGGTAGGTTTTTCCTTAACGGTCTTTGATGCTGCCACCCACTTCATTGAGCAGGCTCAAAACAAACTGGGGGCATAGAAAAATATAGTAAGGTGCCATCACATGAAATTGTAGCCATACGAAAACTTTGGTTGTCTGAGGGGTAAGCAAATGCAAGCTTCAAAGAGAAGTTAATAAACATGTCAACTTACCTTTCGTCTGTGTTCCCCTCCTTGGTAGGGCATGCATTTGGTCACGCATAACATCTTCTTCCCCACACATGATCGTTCCTCCCGTCCGTGTATCCCAATGAGATAGCGCTTGTGTATCCACACTTGTTCTGAAAAGACAACAAATGAGAAGGCGCACAAGGGAAAGACTTGGCAATTCATTAGTTACGCACCTAGCCCAGACACAGGCTGGAAGAACCCAAAAACACTTGCAACTGATGACGTATGGTAGAAAAGAAGGAAGAGTCAGCTCGTCTCTCCTTTTCCAGGTACTGTGATGTGGAGCATCCTATGGACATCACCATGTCAAGAGCCACTTTGTCAAGTGACATGTGTGACATCTACTTCATGCTTACAAAGGTGAATCGTCTCCTTTACACGTGTCCACTTGTACCCTTTGAGGATGGTATACTACTTGACCCCTCTCTCGTGTGCATGCATAGGTGTGAGCGGAGCTACACATTCTTCGAGGAGGAACCCAATTGGAAAAGTACAACTACACCATCCACGAGGAGAATTCACGAAAGAAGGAAGCTCGCCAAGTCCAAGGAGAAGGACGGGAAGACCGCAAGGAAGACGGAGGCGAGAAGATGGAAGAAGAAGCACGGTTCAGAGGACCCCGTGCGCATGGGCCTTTTGGACCCCATGCGCACGGCCTATCCAGAGAGTTTCTGGATACCCCATGCGCACGGGCCTCAAAAGACCCCGTGCACACGGGACCCTCGTGCCCATGGGGCTGACTTAGCCCGTGCGCATGGGCCTACCTGCGAGTTGGCCGGGAGATGCCCCATTTGCCCCTCCACTCGTCCCTCACCTCCAGCCACCTATATATTTCGTCCCTAGGTCATTTGTTAGGGTTAGCAAAGGACATGACATGATCTATGTGAGCTTTGCTCCTTGTACCACTCCTCCTCTTGAGAGAGAGAGAGACCTCTCCAATGGAGATCAAGACCTCCTATGGAGAAGATCCCTAGTGGATAGATCAAGACCTCCTATGGAGAAGATCCCTAGTGGATAGATCCCCATCATAGGATCACCAAGACCTCATTCCTCATAGGATTGGGATGAACTAGTACCTTGTATCTTTCCTTTGTTGTCTTTGAATCATTGTATCTCTCTTTGTGTGATTGGATCTAGCATATGTGTGATTGGATCTAGTCAACTGAGTGTCTTCCCTCTTGTGTTCATCTTGTTCTTGGGGATTCCCCCTCCAATTCGTGAAAGATCTCCACTTAGGGTTCCACCCTTCACCATTTTGGTATCATGAGCCATGGTTTCTCACGAAATTGGAGCCCCCCTCTTTGTTTTCTAGCCTAGTTTTGTTGATTTCTTCCTAAATTCGAAAATTCCCACCAAAAATAGCCCAATTTTTTTTGTGATTTGTTGGTTTTGATGATGTTTTCTTGGATTTGATCCATGTATTTGCTTGGTTTCAAGTGGATCTAGCTTTCCTCCACCTTCCCCTACTTTGCATCCCCAAAATCTCCCCAATTTTGCCCAAGAAATCTCCAATTTCCGCCACGAAATCGGAAAATTTTCGCCCACCCCGTGCCCACGGACCCCAGACCCCGTGCGCACGGGCCCCCGAAAATTCTCTAGACACCCCGTGCCCACGGACCTGTACTGTGCGCACGGGACCCCGTGCCCACGGGCTCCTACCCCCGTGCGCACGACCCCCCAGGACAGACGCGAGTGCTTCACCGTTTTGCCCATAACTTCAACATCCGGAGTCCGATTTTCGCATTCTTTAGCTCGTTGAGTAGCTATTGACATCCCCAATCCACCTAGATAGGATCCAACACCATTTGACTCCATCAAAGTTTTGACATTTTGGCTTCTTTAACTAGGCCTTCCACCATATCATCCGCAAAACCAAACATAGCCTTCCGCAACCTAACCCATTTTGCTCCATTTAGCATTTGTGGTTGTTTGAGTGGTGACTTGAGTCTCCTAAGGTGTTTCGGCTACTTAGGGACGGTTGCTTCTTCATCATCCATCACCACCACTTCCACATTGCCATCTCCGCTACCACCATTTGACTTTTGTCCGTGAGATTTTGAGTTCGCGGTTTTTCTGTTTCCTAAGGTGTTTCGGCTACTTAGGGACGAGTCTCCATCATCTTGGTATCTACATCAAGAACACCACCATTGTACTTTCCCCTTGCAATTGCATTGATAACCCCTAGCCCCTTTTGCGTCACTTGCCTATCGAGACTAGCCATTTGAGTATTGCCGGCAACGTTACTTGTGCACATTAGTGATCTACACCTCCCATTGCATACATACGATATCATATTGGTATCACATCATCTCTTGTGTCACAAGATTGTTCCCGCATATACACAATTGCTATCTTGGTTTGTGCATTTCGCATAGTCTCCAAATCAAAAAAAAGAATAAGCTTTTAAGCAAAAGAAGAGAAAGAGCAAAGAGCTTGTAAGCAAGCGTCATAGCATCATACCACATCACACATAAGATTGTCATATCCGATCATCTTGGATCATCTTGAGAAGAACAATGGGAACATCATACATATAGCATACTTGGGATAGAAAGCTCATACATTTTGCATCTTATAGGTTGTGCACAAGTGTCGTATCCCCTATTGAGCAATCGTGCTAGCGTCTCTCTTGAGTTGTGCAACACGAGCATTTTCCATGGATTCCACATTTTTTGCTCATTCCTTGGTTGCACGACCCCATTTATCTATCCGTGTGTGTGTCTCTGTGTGCCACATATTGCTATTGGTCTACTTCTTTCACTTGCGAATTTTTGTATCTTTTCCAACATTATTGACTCTTGCTAACATTTTGCATCAAATTTTTGTGCCACTATCCTCACCGAGCTCCACCATAAGCCTTATTTGTGTAGGTGTGAGAATTGACAAGATCCGGTACCAATTGTGCTATTTCCTTGATACATTATTGAGTGATCATTGATCCAACTTCAACATTGGATAAGGTACATTGGTCTAGTTCTTTCCATTCTTCCACTCATATTTGCCCGAGTCTTGTGATGGATAGGCAAGGCATTTCATCTCCGGTCTTCGACAACAACGACGGCGTGAACAACTACATCACCAAAATGTCCATCTCCGGACTACAACACGAAATGCAAGGCACACAATCTACCTTGCGAGAGCCTCGCGACAACCTCGCCATCGACATACACCACTCCGAAGCAAGGAAAAGGGACTACATCGACACCAAGTTGGGCGAGCTAAAGGATCAACTACGAGACTTGGTGGCCGACTACAAGTCTTCTTCGGCTTCATCATCCTCAAGGTGGTGGCAAGCAAGTCGATCATCTTCGGAGCGCAAACAAGATGCAAGCGCAAGTCGTCCATGTCCACATCTCCATGGCCACCATCACCAACATCGTCATGAAGGGAAAGACACCTCCAAGCATCATGTGCACAACGACGACGAATGACATCTACTACGAGCTCAAGAAGGACAACGACATCATCAACATGAAGATGCTCAACAAGCGCAAACGTACAAGTCCAAACAAGCCCTACTTCACGCCAAGTCCAAGCTTCATGAGCATAAGAGAAGACCGCGAGACAAGCACCACCAAGACAGAGCTACGGCTACAACAGCCACTTCGGCATCTTCGCCAAGTGCTATCAAGGCATCTTCACCTTTGGACGTACGGCATCTTCGCCTACTTCCCACGAGTATGCCTACATTGACTTCATCAAGTCCAAGGTGACCACCTACACGTGAGGGCGACACATCCATCTTGGGAAGCCCCTCAAGGAAGATGGCCGAGCATGGGAATTTCCCTTCGGTCATGGAGACAAGCTATGAGGTGCCACATTATATGGACCTCCTACAACAAGATGGCGACAAGAAGGTCGAGCTAGGGCCATCCCCTTCGACCACGGCGACGAGCATGAACCTCTTCAACAACATGAAGACGACGCCCATATTGGACTCATACTCCGAGTCAAGCTACAAGACCGCACATGAGACCTTATCTTTGGTCTTGGAGGAGAGTGATGATGTGCCATCTTCGGCCTTCGTCCACGGCTACGACCACAACATGATTGAGCATGGAGAAATTTGCACCTACATCTCTCCGACACCTACATATAAAGAGATGCCTCAATTCCCATGTGAGGAGAGCCACCCCACCATGAGTGATATGAGTGACTCCACCATATGTGACATTGAGTGCATTTCCTATGAGAGGATGAGTGTGACCACCACTAGCCCCACACATGAGATCATGCCACACATCCTATGTGAGGTTGAGAGCCATTTGAGTGACTCCACCAACCATATGAGTGAGAGCATACAAGAGGGAGTGCGTGAGCCACAACACTTAGTGAGTGAGGTAGTTGACACAGCATGTGAGGCCACTTTGATTCCTAATGACTTACCCTCTACTCCTAGTGTGTTTTCTTCTTTGGTGCTAGGTCTCTGACATGACGACACGCTTATCCTCGACGAGTCAATGCCTCCAATGGAGACAATGATGGCCATGGTGGATGATGATGCACCCCCACATGGTTCCATCAAGATGAAGATGACCATGACTCGGTCTTCGACACCTCACCTACAACACATGAGCGATGCTCCAAAGGTGACATAGGTGATGGTGCATGATGTTGACACACCTATGCCCATGCTTCATGCTAGTGCGACTTCTTCATGTCATGACTTACCTATTTATGATAAATATGATGATGAGCATGTTGAGTTGCCTAGTTGTGATGCTAGGATATCATGTGAAAATTCTTTTGGTCACATCATGTTTGACAATCCATTAACATTGTCATATGTTATGAGTGAGATCTCCCATATTGCATCTTTTCAATCTCAACATAGTAACTATGCATGCCCCATTAAAATCAATCCCATTTGCACTTATGGCATAGATGACGAGATGATGGTCATTGGCTTTTGTTTTTCATGTGATGATATTGCCATGCTTCCTTTACATGATTTGCGCAATTCATCTACTATGCCATGCCATGATCACATTGCTCCAAATATACATTGTTTTGAATGTTGTAAATATTCTCCATGTGATGTTTCCATTAATGCTCATGAGGAGACCCCCATATTTTCCTCATACATATTAGGAGATTTTGATGCATTCCATACTTTGCATGATTCTCATAATTGCTTGCACCATATGCATTCCATGAATAACAATGCTCTACATATATATCATGATGCATTGCACAATTTGAGTCTCCATTATGCTATACATAACAACAAACCTATCATGATGGATGACATGTTTCTATATCACGCATCTCATTTATTTGAGCATTGGCTATTTTGTGCTAACCAACACAAGCACGTGCGCGTCATAATGGATGATGTGTACATCTACCACGCACACACAATTTTCCCTTTGTGTTTGTTTTGTGTTGGTACTCACGTATACTCGTCAACCTCTCAATCCCAAGAGTTGACGAAACGAGCTCTTGAGAGCAAAGATGACTTGGGATCCCGTGAACTATCCTTACCACCGTTCCTTTCGCGCAACGACTACGCACATCTCTCTCACTTGGCTCTCGCACGGCTATGGGCTATATACTGCTCTCTTGCTCATTTTACTATGTTCACTTTGCATGTTATGCTTGCTTCTATGCCCTTGCCATGCAATTGTGACCCTTGCTTGCATCTACCCATGATTCACAATTATGTTACTCCTATGTGTATTTGCATGCT
The DNA here is from genome assembly GCF_018294505.1 of Triticum aestivum. Lineage (NCBI taxonomy): Eukaryota > Viridiplantae > Streptophyta > Magnoliopsida > Poales > Poaceae > Triticum > Triticum aestivum. Next base: position 172,135,582 of record NC_057794.1, on the reverse strand, counting down.
TGGTGGAGATCCTTGTTGCTATTGCCATGTTTATCATGTGCCTCATGCTATTGATGCTATTTTGCTCATATCCTCCTTTCATGCTTGTGATATGTCTTGTGCATTATTCATGCCCACCATTTGCACACATGACATACTTGACATGATTCTTTCTAGTATGTTGCATCTTCGCAATACTAGCTTGCTTACCTTGATTCCCATGATTGCTTGCTTTGTCGCATCACCCATGTTCCATTCTTCATTGCTTTCTTGGGTTGATGACGTATATGTTCATGCCTCTCACATGATATATTTTGTTCATTGTCGCTTGCCTCCAATTGTTGCATCTATGCTTATTGATCGTGGAGACTTGGACACTTTACTTGTGATGCATGCTTGCTTGATTGAGCCTATTGTATTTGGTTGTCCTCGCATCATCATATGCCTCCATACTATGAAATGCTCCCTTGTACTTTCTTATGATGAGCATGATGCATCCACTTGTTGGGTATTTTACCACACGAATGATGGGTTTTGCATCTCCGCTAACCTCATTTGTTTTTCCGAGTGTTTGTCATGTTCTTTCATGTTGAAGGATTCACAAGGTGATACCGTCATGAGACAATTTGATCATGTGAAGGCATACACGATGTGCAACACCAACATTTGCGAGAATCTCCTAAAGGTGAACTCCTTCCCTTTGAGCCATCCTCAAATATGCATATTGGATGGGTCACTCTTTCATTGTTGTTTCCTTCTTCTTGTCTACATGTTACATCTATTGGATGGAGGACCGACATTGGAGATGGAACCATGAACCTTCAAGTTGAGGAGCGCTCGGACTTATTGGATGCACCTTCGAACCTCCACTTATGCCATGACATCGAGCATTGGTATACCAACACCTCCATATTTGTTGATTGTGTTCACACATGTCATGCTCGATGGACATATCATACACATGAAAAATTTGCATCTTATGCACGGATTGACTCATATTACAATTGCCTTGTTGCATCTTGTCTTTCTATGTCATCCATGATATATGGGCTTGTGCATTTCATTAGCAAATTTGTTGTGATCTTTCTTGATGGCATATTCATACATCATGATCATATTGCTTACCATCACTTGCATGATAACTCATTCATATTGAGCATCCATTACCATATTCATGTTATTGATAAACCGTCTCACTATGACATCATTTTGCATCGTGGTTGCATTGATCACATTCACAATACATTTGTGTGCATAATGAATGCTTTTCCTCCCATGAATGCTCTACATGTCATTTTACATCATCTTGATAAGCTTCATGCGCTTTTTCACGAACAATCTTGCCGCAAGGACTTATGCTTATTTGATGGACGCTTTGTGTGCGCTAACCATTGTATTTCCGAGTGTCGCTTGTGTTTGCTCTTTTTGCATGTATACCACTCCGGAGACACCTTGGAGTACTTGGATTGCGCCATGTCTTCAATTCCGTCCAACTACAAGTCCGTCCATGACAACAGTTTCCATGGTGATGACGATCACGTTCCGAGGTCGGATCTTTCCCGAGGGGGAGGAGATGATGCAGAGCATCCTATGGACATCACCATGTCAAGAGCCACTTCGTCAAGTGACATGTGTGACATCTACTTCATGCTTACAAAGGTGAATCGTCTCCTTTACACGTGTCCACTTGTACCCTTCAAGGATGGTATACTACTTGACCCCTCTCTCGTGTGCATGCATAGGTGTGAGCAGAGCTACACATTCTTCGAGGAGGAAGCCAATAAGAAGAGTACAACTACACCATCCACGAGGAGAACGCACGAAAGAAGGAAGCTCACCGAGTCCAAGGAGAAGGACGGGAAGACCGCAAGGAAGACGGATGCGAGAAGATGGAAGAAGAAGCACGGTTCAGAGGACCCCGTGCGCACAGGCCTTTTGGACTCCATGCGCACGGCCTATCCAGAGAGTTTCTGGATACCTCGTGCGCACGGGCCCCAAAATACCCCGTGCAAACGGGACCCCCATGCCCACGGGGCTGACTTAGCCCGTGCGCACGGACCTACCTGCGAGTTCGCCGGGAGATGCCCCATTTGCCCCTCCACTCGTCCCTCACCTCCAGCCACCTATATATTTCGTCCCTAGGTCATTTGTTAGGGTTAGCAAAGGACATGACATGATCTATGTGAGCTTTGCTCCTTGTACCACTCCTCCTCTTGAGAGAGAGAGAGAGAGAGACCTCTCCAATGGAGATCAAGACCTCCTATGGAGAAGATCCCTAGTGGATAAATAAAGACCTCCTATGGAGAAGATCCCTAGTGGATAGATCCCCATCATAGGATCACCAAGACCTCATTCCTCATAGGATTGGGATGAACTAGTACCTTGTATCTTTCCTTTGTTGTCTTTGAATCATTGTATCTCTCTTTGTGTGATTGGATCTAGCATATGTGTGATTGGATCTAGTCAATTGAGTGTCTTCCCTCTTGTGTTCATCTTGTTCTTGGGGATTCCCCCTCCAATTCGTGAAAGATCTCCACTTAGGGTTCCACCCTACACCATACAGTCAATGGTCTCACGGCAGCAGGCGTGAAGTCCATGCTGGCACGAAAGGCCCTGCTTGAGCACGCTTGCCGAGGCGTCAACCAACGGATTCGCACCAGCGCTCCACTCAGGATTTATCCTTGGCGGGATAAATGCAGGACTGAACTCCACACGGGCTCATCGATGCTAGCGACACTACCACTACATCGCTCGATCATTGTCAAGTGAGAAAGGAGGAGGGGGTCGACCACACACCATCTTTCTCATTTGCCCAAATGATAACTTTCAGCATCGGGCTTACTTAACAGGAGCTCATGAGGAGGGCGACGTCGCCGCATGCCTTGCTTCTTTTTTAGACACGGGTCGCCCGTGGTCATCGCCATCGCCTTCCACCCCCGTCGTCATGTGGCTACGGTGGAGACGAGTGGTGGAATCTGAGTAGGACAAGGCGAGGGAGTCAGGCTGTAACTCCCCGAGACTAATGCGCCAGGTGTCTTCCAGGTATTCGCTGTTGTTGTCTTGTCATTCGCTTGCGTGTTGCATCTTGCCATGTCATCATGTGCATAGCATCATCATGTTTTCAGAACTTGCATCCGTCCGATTTCCCCTAGTTCTCTCTGTTGTCCGTTCTGAAACCAGACACACTTGCACGCGCCAGCAGCATGTCTGAAATATTATTTTATAAGAGGCCGAAAAATGTTCTCGGAATGGGATGAAAGTTGGTGTTAGGTGTTGTTATGTTGTTATTAGGTCGCCTGCCAAGTTTCATCACATTCGGAGTCCGTTTGACGCCCCAATGGTTAACTATAGCGGCATTATAGCCGGTCTAACGTCGGACGTTTTCGGTCTCCGGAAACGGTTGCCGGGTTGCATTCCTCCTCTCTCTTCTCAGCCCAACAACACAATTGACCTTGTTTGCCTAACCCCTCTTTGCACAGTGCATCGACCCCTCGCGCGTGTCCGAAACTTACCCAAACCCGAACCACTCAGTCGTCACCATTGGGTCCGAATCATCCCCAAACATCTATAAAACATCTCTATTTTCTTAATAGGACTTCCTAATCTATATTTGCTCACCCGTCTGATTATGATCGTAGGGACACGGTAGCCCCTAACCTAATCCACCTAATATATATATATATATATATATATATATATATATATATATATATATATATATATAGGGTCGCGCTATTCGTCACCCTGGGTGAGGAAAAGTTATTCTTCACCCCCTCTATTTTACCATCAATGCACCGTAATTTTACGTTCTGTAAGTTTTGTCTTATTTCCGATGTAAAAAGAGACCGTAAGAAAATATATAATCGCCGTAAAAAATATTTTATGTTATGTAAAATTACAAACATAAGAACATTGTCTAAAGTACACATAAACTACAAATTTTCTTGTCTTATGATCTATATTTTTATTTTCTTATGTCAAATTTTACATAGTGAATCTATAGGAATGTAACTATTTGAATTCTAAACATAATTTAATTATGAAATGATTGTAATATTACCTCAAGTGAAGAATAACCTATTCTGCACCCTGGATGATGAATAGTAAGACTATATATCGTGCAACCCTAAATTAGAGGGGAGCTGTCCCATCCACCCGTGTCTGCCGCCGCCATTGTTCTCTCAGGATCCGTCCTGACCCAGCAGCCGATCCACCACATCTCCTCAATTTCAGCGTCGGCCATTTCCCCACCAAGATCCATCCATCCAACCAGCAGTTCGAGCCCCTTGTCATGGAGTGCATCCGCCCTCGCGTTCCTCAACCCGTCGGCGAGCCGTCCTCCAGGCGCCCCGCAGCCTTCAAGCTCACCCCGTCCCTCTCACGTGCCAGCCCGAGGAGATCCTCGTCGTGACCCCGTCGCCTACTCATCTCCAGCAGCCGGCCTCCTCAGCTCCTCCAGCCCTTTAAGAACCCTCTCCGGCGAGCTTCGCTGACCAGCACCACCAGGCCATGCCTCCTCCCTCATCCCTCTGTTTCTCCTTCCCTCCTCTCTCCATCTCTCTTTCTAACCTCCCTGCTCTTCCTCTCTTGTCCTGGATAGCAGCAAGGCTGCCATGGCCGCCGCCCATGCAAGCCCCTCCGCCACCGGGATCTGCCCGCCTCTCCGCCTCCTGCCGTCCCCGTTGCCATTGGACTGCGCTGCTGCAGGTAGCCACCTTGCTGCTCGCGCCGGACCTTTGCTCCTCGTGAGCCTGTTTTGACACAGCCATTGCAGCCGCCTTCTGCTACAGGAGGTTGCCCTGTCACGGCCTTGCCTCCGGCCAGAACCACCCGCCCTCTAAGCCTCTTGCTCGGATCCAGCCGTCCCCGCCGCCAAGTGCCGTCGACGACCTCCATCTCCCTGCATGGCACCTAGTAACGCGCCACCTCCCTGTTTCTCTCCTGCACGAGCAGGACGACGGGCGCCTGATCGATCCGGATGCGCTGATTGACCGCGAGCGTGACTGGGCCACAACCGTGTCGTGGCTACAAGGCCCAACGCCGTCCTCTGCTTTGCCATCGCCGTGGGCCACCAGATCCGCCAGCCTGTTCTACAGATATGGGCCTTGGCCCATGGTGAGGCACCGATACCCCAGCGCCCAAGTGCTCTGTACGCCTAGTTTCGGCCCGTGCTATTTTTTTACTGTCCGGCATTTTTTTAAATAACCCATGCATGCATAATTACAGAATTGCCATCATTTTAAAATGCTCACACCTAAATAACCATGCATCATATTAAAACAAACTATACATGTAATATGCTTAGAATTTCTTCTACCTTCATAATATGCTATTTTCATGCATGTTTAAAATGTTGTTTGTTTAAATTTACTCAAATAACATGCTAAAATGATTTGTTTCATAACTAATTAACCGTAGCTCCGAATTTAATAAACTATATATGTAAATGGGGTGCAAAAATGCATAGTTTCACATGGTGGCATTGCTTTGCATGTTTAACAACTCTAAAATATGGTTTAGGACAGAAAAATACCAACTCTAAAATTTTGCATATGGGGATTTTTCCAGACTTGTTGTTTGTTGTTCCGGCCTCATTTAAACTTGCCTAGAAGGTAGTTTTCATATGCTTCACCCCTTGACACTACTGGAATCAGCTTCTTTGCTGTCCGCCATAGATCACGGATGGCAAACCTCTTTGACGTCCGCTAGCAGATGGCAAAATGTCCGGATGAACATGTGCCAGCAAAGGCCTTCTTTGTCGTCCACTTCTTAGAAACGGATGGCAAAGGATTACGCCATCCTCCATCCGAGGCCAGCAGATGGCAAAGATAGCGGACAACAGTCCGGTAGCGTGACGGCCGTTAGGTGGTTAACGGCGCTCTTTGCCGTCCGCTGACAGACGGCAAAGAGCCCAGCTAGGTAGCACTGGGAAGCTGCCACGTGTCCATATATGCCGTCCACCAGCAGACGACATAGAAGTTTGAATCTTTGTTGTCTGCCGGCGGACGGCATAGCTGGTCACTTTGTCGTCTGCCAGCCAACTGCAAAATGACCAAATAGGCAGCCAGTGTTCCCAGTTTGCACAGGTGACTGCCACGTGTCCTCTTTGCCGTCTGCTAGCGGACGGCATATCTCTTTGCCGTCTGCTAGCGGACGACAAAGAGGCTATATATCACCTGATTTTTTTTAAATACCATTAATTAGACATGGTTTCAAACATAGATATACATGCATACATATCCAACATATCCAACAGCATGTCCAACAACATATTTCATCAAATCCAACAACATAGGTCAACAAAGTCCTACATATCCATATATACATAACCAGAAACAAGTTTCCAACAACATGTCCAAACAAGTTTTCATAAACAACAAGGAAGCACCAGAAGAATAGTAGACTCCATGCATCCAAGCTTCCTCATGTAAAGCAAATCTGCAAATTGTGAAAGATGAAAGTTAGAAGAAGAAGAAGAAGATTTTTTTCTTCTCTTTCTTTTTCTCCTCTCCTCTTCTTTATCTTCTTCTTCTTCTAACTAAGGTAGGTAAAAATGTCATTTTATTGCTAAGCTAGGTAAAAATGCTAAGTGTAGGTCATTTTAGAGCTAAGCTAGGTAAAATAGGTCATTTTGGAGCTTAGTAAGGTTATTATGTCATTTTCAAGGAAAACAAGCTAAGTCTATATCATTTTGGAGCTAACAAAGATTATCATGCCATTTTTTACCTACGTATGCTAAGTATGTCATAAATGAACTGAATAAGCTAAGTATAGCTCATTTTTTATCTAACTTAGGTAATTATGCCATTTAGGAGGAAAATAAGCTAAGTATCCATTTGTAAAGTAAAACACTAGAGAAAACGTACCCTAATCACAACAAATGTGATGAAGATCGCAACTAAGGTAACAATTGATCCAACGACATAATGATACCAAGCCTCATTATCAATGACATATTTTCTAATCTTCTTATGCGTCAGGCGCATTGCATCCATCTTCAAGCACATTGCTTTCATCTTCATCTTGTGATCATCGATGACATCGGCAACATACAACTCCAATGTCATCTTCTCTTCTTCAATTCTTTTAATTTTTTCTTTCAAATACTCATTTTCTTTTTCAACTAAATTTAACTTCTTGACAAGAGGGTCTGTTTCAAATTCCGGTTCACATACCTCCTAGATTAAAATATCTCTATGTCAACTTGATGGCCATAATTGTCATAAAAAATAGAATTTACCACATTTGAATCATAAAGCGGGCGAGGGCCGACCGGGACGGACATCAAGACCATGGGACTATGTATAAGAAACAATCATACAATGTAAGAAAGTTATAAATACCAACTATATAAATCATACAATCATACAAATAACTATATAAATCAAGTACAACATAAAAATTTGAATACCTAATAATCACTATCGGTAATGACATGATCATCATCATCATTAATAAAAGCATCATCATCACTATCGGTAATGAAGTGCTCATCATCATCATTAATAAATGCATCATCATGTGGAAGGCCACCTTTACGTAATCGTTCAAGCATTGATAGGTCACCTACAGCAGTAACTTCTTCTTCCGGCTCTTCTTCTTCCAGCTCAGGGGTGAAGTCGGATTCACTATCGTTGTCTACTTCAATGTTCTAGGGTGGAGTAGAGCGGTTCTTGAAATGTTTTTTCGAAAGACGTGTTTCTTGGAAGAATTCTCCTTCATCATATGTGTCTTGGTTAATGTGAGGTTCATAATCCTTTTCATTGGGGGGAGGTGGTCTAACACGTGGCGGCACTTCATAAACGACGTCACAACCACTGAGATTTGGATCACTTTGACAGGCCCACGATAGATAGAAAACTTGGGTTGCCTATTGAGCCGTAATATAGACATCGAGAACATCCAAATGGGTGCTTTGTTTGATTTCGACTAGCCCTGTATGTTCATGAGTCCTTCTAGTCTCCCTCGGCTGGAACCAATAACATCTAAAGACTAGGACATTTGGTGGGTTTCACCATAGAATTCAAGTTCATAAATTGCTTCAACTCTTCCATAATACTCGATACCTTCTTCCCCGATAGCAGAGACACAACAATTTGGAGACTTTCGATCGGCCATAGATAGTTCTTTGCCATAGGTACGAAAGCAATACCCGTTGATGTCGTATTTGTCAAATGAACGGACCTTATAGTCAAAACCATTAGCTACTTGTCTCAATTCGGCATCCATAATCTCTGATTAGCCTACAAGTTTAATACGAAAGGATTGTTGCATTAGTCGCAAATTAGCCAAAGAAATGAAAGGGTTAAATGGAAATTGCCGTTTTTTGAACCAAGAGATGAAACCGGGATATTCGGCTCCTTGTTTTGCCAGAAGCTCATACTCTTCGACGGAATCCTTTTGGATCAACGCTCCATACGAGAATATGGCGACGTATCGACTGCATCAAATATCCAGGAATAAGAGAAGTTGAATAGAATTAGAAGTTGTGAAACAATGTACCGAGATCTTGCTCGATGTATGGCCGCACTTCTGTTAGGTTGTTGAAGAGATACAGCGAAATGGTCCACCATTCTTCAACATCCAACCTTACTGGTTTCCAACCACTGGCTGGCGTGAGATTCCCTTTGAATAGGCTGAGGTTGGATTGACCCTTTTGAGGTTCATCAGCATTGTACCGAGGCTTCAGATTATGCAAATGACGTTTTTTGGCTTCGTAGTGTGCTGTCACGAAGTTTGACGCCTCCTCAGTGATGAATGCCTCCTCCATCAATGCTTCTATTCTATGTTTATTTTTACATTTTACTCGAAGCATCTTCTGCATCCTCTCAGTTGAGTAGCACCAACGATTTTGCACGGGCGCCCCCAATCGTGCCTTGGTCGGGAGATACAAAATCAAGTGTTAAAGTGGATTAAAGAAGCTTGGCGGAAAGATCATCTCTAACTTGCATATCAACTCCGGCGCCAACTGTTCCATTTCTTCTAGGAGGCCAGGAGATAGTTCTTTCACACAAAGAACATGGAAGAAATAGCTTAGCTCTGCCAGTACTAGCCATTCATCCTCAGGGATGAAGCCACACAACATCACCGGCATTATCCGCTCAATCAATATGTGCCAATCATGACTTTTTAGACCAAATACTTTCAATTTTTGAAGACTCACTCCCCTCTTTAGATTTGCTGCATACCCATCGGGGAACATCAACTGCATTTTCACCCACAAAATAATTTCCTTCATAGCTGGCATTCCAAGATTGAACCATGCCTTTCGCTTCGTCCAGTTCCCCATTCCTTTCAGTTCTTTCATGTTTTGTAACGATCTATCACATAGCTCCTCTTGATCGACTCTATCCTTAGTATTATCCTTTGATTTCCCCTCTGTGCTGAACAATGTACCAAAAATGGCTTCGGCGATATTCTTTTTAGTGTGCATCACAGATGTTGTGTGGGAAAATGAGGTCTTTGAAGTAAGGCAGATCCCGGAAGCATGTCTTGTGAGTCCAAGCGTGTTCCTTATTATACCCCTTGAAATACCCTGGACGCTCTGGATCTAACTCTAGAGCATTTAACTGGTCTAGAGTCTATTGGCCTGCCAACGCAGGTGGTGCAGAGTGTTTGACAACTCTACCTTTGATGAAGTTCTTCTTGTCTTTCCTGAACTTATGGCCAGGATGTAGAAACGGTCTATGCAAGTCGAAGCAACTATACTTGCGCCCTGCCGTTAGCCAACGAAACTCAAGAGCTTCGTTGCATGTGGGGCACGGGAACCTTCCATGCACACACCAGCCAATGAATAGCGCATACGCCGGCAAGTCATGCGTTGAGTACATGTACGAGGCACACATTATGAAGTTCTCTTTGCTAAAGGCGTCGTATGTCTTGAACCCATTATCCCAAGATTCTTGCAATTCGTCCTTAAGCGGCTGTATGTACACATTCATATTCTTCCCCGGATAGTTGGGCCCTGGAATTATTAACGTCAGGAACATGTTCTTTCTTTGCATAATCCGCCCGGGGGGGAGATTGAGTGGAATGACAAACACGGGCCAACAGTTGTATGCGGTTGCCATCTGACAAAACACACTGAACCCATCTGTGCTGACGGCGACTCGAGGATGCCTTGGATCTGCCTTTTTTTCCTTATGTAATGCATCGAAGCGCTTCCACGCTTCACCATCCGATGTGTGCACCATTATCACATTCCCATTTGCATCTAGTTCGGTTCTTTTGCCCGTTTTGTGCCATGTCATCTGTCTGGCCATTTCTTTGACCATGAAAAGACGTTGAAGTCTTGGTACGATTGGCATATACCGAAGAACATTAACGTTTTGGTCTGCATCTTCTCACCCATACCGTTGTCTACCACAACATACCTGGAAGAATTGCAAATGGGACAATAGTTCAAGTCCTCATACTAAAGCCTAAATAAGACACATCCTTTCTCAGGGGCATGTATATTCTCATAGGGCATCTTAAGAGCACGGAGGATTTTGTCTGACTGGTACAGGTTTAGAGGTAGCACATGGCCTTTGGGTAGAAATCATCCGAATACTGTCATCATCGCGTCATAGCATTCTCTGCCCAAGTTGAATTGAGCCTTCAGACCAATTATTTGTGAGATGGCATCCAGCTGACGAAGCTCCGTGTGCTCGTGGAGAGGACGTTTTGAGGACTCCAACATTTCAGTGAAGGCCTTTGCAGATTCCTCCATCTCCTTATCTGAGTCCCAAGCATCGTCAAAGTCTTGCACCATGTCTGCGATCCCGGTACCATGCTCGTCGGTGCGACGACGAACCACCTCGGCTCTGGCACATTGGGCAGACCCACCGTGTAATGTCCAGGCCGTGTAACCAGGCGTAAAACCAAACTTCTACAGGTCTTTACTCATTACAAGCTCGTCCCTCTTTTTATAGTTGTCGCAACAGGCACCAGCTTAATTCCTGGCCATTTGCAAATGCGGCTCTAACAAACCCCTTGGTTTTTGTTAACCATTCCTCGGTCCAAACTTTCTGACTAGTGTAACCAGTGTACATCCATGCACGATCACTCATATTGACTTCCTACTGGACACACAAGAAATATATACATAATTAAGCAAACCATGCATATCTATCAGTTAATGGAGTTTGTCAGTTTTATTAAGTCCATGCAACCTACACGCTAATAGGTAAAGATAGGTCCTAATCCCACCCGAGTATGTGTAGATTGGGTTCGTTTTCCAATGCTCTGCTCCGGATCCGATGCAAAATTTCGGCAGCACCTGCCCGCTGTTCTCCTGATACATGTCTCGGCAATAAGCAGAGAGGATGTGTACAAGGAGAACAATAGGGAGGCACTGACAAAATTCTGCATCGGATCCGGAGCAAAGCATATGGGAAAACGAACCCAATCTACACATACTCGGGCTGTCCATGTATAATGTTGGACAATTCGAAAGAATCACGATTATAAATATGCAAATGCATGCATATTTATAGATGTAAGCCTTTTGAACGGGAGACGCATAGTGGTTACGCATACTGATGATTGACACCTATAGCTAGCAAGCTTCATCGGAACGAAGATCCGAACAGAGCAAATGAAGGGGGGAGGAGGAGATGTCATTTGTGCTCACCAATGAATGCAGGGGCAAAGCTCGTCGAACACCACACCCTCGCAGTGACGAAATAACTGCACATTTGAATCGAAAGATGAATAACATAGCAATTTTGTTTCTTCCGTCAACCTAACTAAATTTTTACAATAGGATGAGCGGGTTAGGTTTTCCTTGGCGTCAATGGAAACCTAAATAGAAAGTATCATCGGTGCGAGATACATGTGGCGCTCGGCATTGAACACTAGATCCACATCCCACAAATGAAGACGGCGCCCGGTGTCCCGCAACAATAGTTCCGGTGGCCAATGACGGTCGAACACCTTGGCGAATTTGTCTGGCAGCCTCTGCGATGAGGATTAAAGCCAAGTTTTGAAATTTCAAACAACCTAACTGACTTGAGTCAGTTTGGGTGTTTCAAGTTTCAACACTTGCCTTTTAATCGTCATCGCAGAGGCTGCCAGACAAATTCGCAATGGTGTTCAGCCGCCATCGACGCCGAGAACAGTTTCTTTGGGACGTTGGACGTCGGTGTCACTTGTGGGACATGGATGTAGTATTTGACACCGACGACCACTTGTATCTCGCACCGGCGATACTTGCTATTTAGGGTTCCATCGACACTAAGGAACCCCTAAACCACTCGTCCCCGGGCGCCCTCTTTTTTCCTTTCCTTCTTCTCTTCCTTTTCTTCTTCTTCTTCTTCTTCTTCTTCTTCTTCTTCTTCTTCTTCTTCTTCTTCTTCTTCTTCTTCTTCTTCTTCTTCTTCTTCTACTTTCTTCTTCTCCCTCCTCCTCTTCCTCCCTCCTCCTCCTCCTTCTACTATAGAATAAAGTAAACTAAACTAAACTAAAACTAAAACTAAAACTAAACTGAAAATAAAACTAAACTAAAACTAAAACAGAAACTAAAGTAAAAAAGGGGGGAAGAACAAACCTGCAGCGGATCGCCGGTGGAGGGCGAGGTCGGCAAGTGGGGCGGGGCGGCGCAGGGGCCGCGGGGAGGAGGGCGGCAGCGGGGCAGGGCGGCGCAAGGCCGCGGGGAGGGGTCCAGCATCGGGGTTGTCCGGCGCAGGCCTCTCCGGCGACGGGGCGATGGGGCGCGGCGGGGCGACGGGAAGCGGGGGCGGGGGGAGGGTTGGATGGTGGTGGGGGCTGGGTCCGAGGGGTGGGGCTAGCAGGCGGCGGCGGCGGGGGAGGAGAGAGGCAGGCGCGCGGGAGGGAGACCGAGAAAGAGAGAGAGGGGGAGACGGCTTGGCTCGTTAAGTGGGCCTTCTTTGCTGTCTGCTAGCAGACAGCAAAGAGGGCGGCCGTTTAGGGCTGGCCCACGTCTCCTCTTTGCCGTCCGCCGGCGGACGGCAAAGAACCTGACCTAGCCACGCCGTGCCCTGTGGGGCCCACCTGGCCCTTCGCCGTCTGCCTTCTAGCTCTTTGTCGTCAGCTGGCTGATGGCAAAGAAGCAGCAAACGGCAAATAGACTTTTTGCCATGCGCACTTTCTTTGCCATCCACTTTGTGGAAGTGGACGGCAAAGAGGCTCTTTGCCGTCAGTCGGCAGACGGCAAATTGCCAGATTCCAGTGGTGTGCCATGTCTAATAACATTTAACATTGTTGGGTACATAAACGAGAGTGAACTAAATGTTTGGAATGTGGTGTTTCGTCAATATGTAACTCGTTACATATTGTGCTCCACTTAACTTGTAGTATTGTTTGTGCACTTTGCCGTGCCATGTTTCAATAAACCGGACATGCATCATAATTGGTTGTGCATCATGCCATGTTTATGTGATGGTTGTTTACTATGTTTGTTGCTTCTTTCCAGGTTGCTTCCCTCGCTAGCTTCGGTTTCATTCCGGAGTTGTGAGGATTGTTCGACTACGTCCGTTCATCTACTTCTTGGACTCGTTCTTCTTCCTTGCGAGATCTCAGGCAAGATGACCATACCCTCGAAATCACTTCTATTGTTTGCTCTACCGCTATGTCACGCTACCTACCACTTGTTATATCATGCCTCCCATATTGCCATGTCAAGCCTCTAACCCACCTTCCTAGCAAACCGTTGTTTGGCTATGGCAGCGCTTTTGCTCAGCCCCTCTTATAGCATTGTTAGTTGCAGGTGAAGTTGAAGTTTGTTCCATGTTGGAACATGGATATGTTGGGATATCACAATATCTCTTATTTTAATTAAAGCATCTATATACTTGGTAAAGGGTGGAAGGCTCGGCCTTATGCCTGGTGTTTTGTTCCACTCTTGCCGCCCTAGTTTCCGTCATACCGGTGTTATGTTCCTTGATTTTGCGTTCCTTGCGCGGTTGGGTGTTATGGGAACCCCTTGATAGTTTGCTTTGAACAAAACTCCTCCAGCAAGGGCCAACCTTGGTTTTACCATTTGCCTCACCACCACCTATACTTTTCCCTTGGGAGTCGTGCTCCCAAGGGTCATCTTTATTTTAAACCCCTCGGGCCAGTGCTTCTCTAAGTGTTGGTCCAAATCGAGCTGCCTACGGGGCCACCTCAGGGAAACTTGAGGGCTGGTTGTACTCGTAGCTAGTCTCATCCAGTGTTACCCTGAGAAAGAGATACGTGTGACTCCTATCGGGATTGTCGGCACATCGGGCAGCTTTGCTGGTCTTGTTTTACCATTGTCGAAATGTCTTGTAACCGGGATTCCGAGACTGGTCGGGTCTTCCCGGGAGAAGGAATATCCTTCGTTAACCATGAGAACTTATGATGGGAAAGTTGGGACACCCCTGCAGGGTATAAACTTTCGAGAGTCGTGCCCGCGGTTATGTGGCAGATGGGAATTTTTTAATGTCCGGTTGTAGAGAACTTGACACTTGACTTAATTAAAATGCATCAACCGCGTGTGTAGCCGTGATGGTCTGTTCTCGGCGGAGTCCGGGAAGTGAACACGGTTCTTGTGTTATGGTTGTGCGTAAGTAGTTTCAGGATCACTTCTAGCTTCACGACCGTTGCATTGCTTCTCTTCTCGCTCTTATTTGCGTATGTTAGCCACCATATTTGCTTATCGCTTGCTGTAGCTCCACCTCATTACCTTATCCTACCCATAAGCTTAAATAGTCTTGATCTCGCGGGTGTGAGATTGCTGAGTCCCCGTGACCCACGGATACTCCCAAACAGTTGTAGGTGCCGATGATACCAGTGCAGGTGATGTTGTCGAGCTCAAATGGGAGCTCGATGAAGATCTTGTTCATGGTGTTGTGTCTTTTCCGATTGATCAGTAGTGGAGCCCAGTTGGGACGATCGGGGATCTAGCAATTGGGGTCGTCTTCTTTTATTTTGTTTCCGTAGTCGGACCTTGATTGTACTCTAGATGATGTATGTTTAACTTGTATTTGTGTGAAGTGGAGATTGTAAGCCAACTCTTTATCCCTTTCTTATTAAGTACATGGGATCGTGTGAAGATTATCCCTTTTGCGACAAAACTACCATGCGGCTACGCCTCTAAGTCATGCTCTGACACATGGGAGATATAGCCGCATTGTGGGTGTTATAGAGGCTATTCTTCCTCTTTGAAGCCATTGACAAAGAGAGCATTGACAAAGATGATGATGCAGCTTGATTCACTGTTCACAATCTTGGATTCCCGCAAGCGCTTCCCCCAACCTAGCGCGCCAAAGATGTCGTGAGTGGACATGATCACCTATGGGCCGTAGGCCCCTTGTGGTTCGGCAAGGGGGAAGATCACATTGCACAAAGAGCGGAGGCCATGAAACAACACGACGACAGTGATGTTGGTGGTTTTTACGCAAGTTCGGGCCGCCGTGAAACATAAAACTCTACTCCTTTGGTAGATTTGATGGAACAACCCAATGAACATGCAACGCTCGAGCCAGGCAAGGTGGCCTTGTAGAGAGCAGCTATTTGCGCACAAGTATGAAAGGGTCTGAATCCTTTCAAATGTTGCCTTAGACCTCGTTTTAGAGCTTAAGGGTGACCATAGTGGCAAAATAGTCTTTATCTAATGATTAGATACCTAACAGTGCTATCATACCTGACTCTGGCAGTTAGGACAAAGTACATTAAATGCACTCCTAGGTGTCTTGCTGAGGATGCAGCCCGACAAGCCTGCTGTGCCGCTTAATCATATTTTTCTTATTAGCTTGACACACCTCTGGATGGGTGTCATGTGAAGGTAATCTATCTTATAAATGGCTGCCACATGCTTAGTGGAAGCAACTTAATCACTTGAGGGCTCAACACCACACGGATAGCTGATTTGCATCATGGTGCGGTGGAGCTGTGGCGCCTTGGCGGGGAGATATGCCCTTGGCGGACCCGGCAAGCCTGCCGGGAAAATCTTGAACTTGCCCTTGGGGCGGCCTCGACTCGGCAAGCTCTCCTTCCCGGTAAGGGAGGCTTTCCCAAGGTGGTGTCTTGCTGTCTTGGTTTGTCTTGGTCTTCTTGATCCGCTCTTTGATCTTACAAAGAGCTGCTTCTCTGGCTTTGGCCTTGCTTTGAATTTTTGGTGCTTTTTATCCCTCTGTCAAGCCTGCCTACCAGGGTAGAGGCACATAGTCCATGCACAAGTCAGGGGAAACAAACACCCTGTTTGTGTTATGTTCCGGTGATGTGATCCAAGATGATCGAGTATGACAATCTTTATGCAATGTGGTATGATGCTATGGCACTTTCTTAAAAGCTCTTTGCTTATCTCTCTTTTTTCTTAAAAGCTTGTTGGCTCTTTCTATTTTGATCTCTTTCTTTGGCCACATATGCACAACTTCATGAACCAAGATAGCAATTGTGTATGCGAGAACAAGGATGATGCACTAGTGATGACAAGATGATACAAAGATATGAATACCAAGGTGATATGGTATATATGCAATGGAGATGATGATCACTAATATGCACAAGTATCATTGCCGACAATACTCAATGGCTAGTCTCGATAGGTAAGTGACGCAAAAGGTAGGCTAGGGGTTATCAATGCAATGGCAAGGGAGAATATATGAGAGTGTCGTCGAGGTTACCGCCCTTGCTTAGGGTTGATGGTGTCAAAATGGTGAAGTGGTTGTTGCTGATGACGAGTCCTTGGCGAAGATGAGTAGCGGTGATGTCGTTGTCGAACCGTCCCTAATTAGCCGAAACACGTTAGGAAACGGAAACCGCAACTCAAATTCTCAAAGCAAATGTGTCAAATTGTGGGAGGTTATAGCGGGTAAGCGATGGTGGTTGTGGAAAGCGGTGCTGGTATGTGGAAGTATTGTTGGAAACCCAATCAAAATTGGCGAAAGTTAGGCGGAAAAAGGACTGGTGGATGAGGTGATGCTGCAGGAGGCCGGATGTCCGGGCTTGCGGGCTGGATGTCCGGGGGCCACGGTCCAGATGTCCGGGGCTCCAAATCCATGATGAACTCGGTGGATCTCGTGGGAAACAAAAAAATTCGGGGAAAAATTCGAAGGATTTCGTGGATAGAATTGGAGGAAAAGTTGGGTGATGCTAGATCTATGAGTAACACATCATATCCATGGATCAAATCCAACAAAACATCATCACACCAACAAATTACAAAAAAATTGTGACAACTATTTTTGTAGGGATTTTCAAAATTGGGACAAAAGACAACAAAATTAGGCTAGAAAACGAATAGGGGGGCTCCAAAATCATGATCAACCTTGGATCATGATACCAAGATGATGTAGGGTGGAACCCTAGAGGCCGATCTTTCATGATTGGAGCGGATCCCGCAAAGAACACGAAGAACACACGAGGGGAACGAGAGGAAAACACTCAAATCAACGAGATTCGATTACACATTGTCAAACCCTGATTTTCGGTCCTTTCTTTTTCCTTGGATTTTCTAAGATTTTTGCTTGAGATTTCTTTTTCCGTGGCTATGTGGTCTGGAAAATGGTGAAGATGACCTCTTGTTCCCTTCCAGAGTGGCTTTTCATCCCCATATCCATCCCAAGACCTTGCTATTTCCATCTTGGACGAAACCCTAACATTCTTTGTATTGGGAATATTCATTTTTCTGTTAAAAGAATACTCCTTAAATCAACCTATATTTCCATCACTCCTAAAATTCCCAAATAATTCTCATAATTTTTTGGGTCATATCTTCGTCAAATAGGGCAAAAAAATTCATTGCCATGTTCAAATATAATCCTCAAATGATTCTTTTCCTATTCTGCCCTAAATGGCACTTTGTGAAGCAAGTGATATTTACCTTTGCCCAATTGACCCCAACTTTTTGTACACCTATTGATGTCCAAATCATTGCCCCATGCCAAAATTCATCTTAATTTGCCTAGTGAATATTCCTGAGAAAATTTTCAAAGTTCTTGTCTGAGGGAATCCATAATGAAGGAAGTACTATAGCTAGGTTAACCCAAATAAGCTGAAATTTTTCATGCTCCTTCATATCATCAAATAAAAGCTCTCGTCAAGAATTGAGCTCATGCAATGCATCCATGTGAGCTCACCTTCAACTCTTTGTTTCTGTCCAAATTTTCAGTTAGTGAACTAAGTATATTTTATCTTGCTCCATTATTGCTGGAAATTTTCCAAGACCTTTTCCTACCCATATAACCTTTCTCCACAAGATTTGGGCTCATTTCATCTAGCCATTTTCCCTCGGGATTTTTCCCCAGTTTCTGTCCAGAGAGGTGTTATATGAAGGAAGTACCATTTTGGCTTGGCCAAATGGCATGAAATTTTTATGGCACTCTCATATGACCAAACAAACCTGCCTTGTTCATTTTCAATTCAATCCATCACTCTATGTGAGTGCTACTTCCTGGTTTTGTCTCTGGACCAAATTATGTAGTTGAACAACAACTATATTAATTAGTGGTCTAAATCATCTTAAACTTACCAGGATTGTAGTCCTTATTATCCTAATCACCTGTGACGTCTTGTTTGATCCTCTAGCCATCTCATTTCATCTCATCACTTGCTCCAAGTTTGCTGCAGCAAACTTGTGATGCTTGTTTCCTTTTGCTCTCAGTGCCTATGCATGTTACGTCACCTCTCTTAGACTTAGTGATGCAGGGACTCATCACCAGACATATCAACACAGCCCCTCTTGTCCTCGTCAGGCCAGACTGCGCGCAGACCACCGTTTTGGCATACAATGGATGCGTCCAGAGCGTCTTCTTGCTCGGGCCCCTCCTCTGCTCACCGTCCAAGCGAGCACGGGCATGTCTAGCGGCTCTGCCTTGTCGTCCCCTTCTTCTCGGACCCCTCTCCCACCTCGGGCAGCTTGCTCGCTGGCGCTCATCGCCGCGTGCCCACGGACGGATTGTGCCCTTTCGTCTCGGTTCGCCCCTGACCGTTTCCTCCCTGTGCCCCTCGACCTCTTCTACCACATGACCTGCCCTCTGCTCCCCCGTGTTGCCTACTGTCGAGCAAGCTCGCATGCCCCGCGGCTCCGGCGACGTGTCACGCGACCGTGCTCACCCACCCACGTTGCCCCAGCTATTTATAGCCAGGCCCGAGCCCCTCCGAGCACTCCATCGCCTCCACCTCACTCCCAGGACACTTCCCAGCTTCTCGCCCAAGCTCCCGGAGCTCTCCCCTCTCCGATTCATTGCCAGGGCCGCCACTCCCCACCGGCCAAATTGGCTCAAGCCGAGCCCTCCCCCTCGTCATGGCGACCACCAGAGACCTCCACCACACCCCTAGAGCCTCCCCTTCGTTTCCTCCCTCCTCTAGTGGCCTCTGGCCTCGGTCCCCATCTCCGGCCAAAGCCCTTCTCTGCCGCGGCCCGTGTTCTCCTCATTCCTGAGCTCCCCGGCATCCTCCAAGTCCGGGAATAGGTGTGTCTCCTCCTCCCGAGCATCAGGGTAGGTCACACGCCGCCTACGGTGGCCAGATGCACCGTCAGTTGCCATCGCGGCGGCCGGCCTCGCCTTTGCCTCGTCCGGCGCGGGTGGAGGAAGAAGAAGCTAGCAAGGCGGGCCCCACCCCTGTGGGACCCACTCATCAGCGACCCAGCGCCAGGCCCCGTCTCTGCCACGTGGTAAGTGGAAACGTATTTCCACGTTTATGTTTTCGATAAGAGAAAGTGTAAAGTCCCGCGTCCTTTATAGAGAATACGTTTTCCCCGTTCGAAAGCATATTCCATTTCCACTACGTCTGAAAGTGCACTTTCCCTACGCAGAAGACGTATTCCCTCAAAGGCGTTTTATGTTTTCTCATTCAGGGGCCTATTTGAAGAAATCTTTTTACAGATTGGACCTTGGACTTCGTCGGGCAATGGTTAATCCAAAATAACTTTTTGCTTGAGACTCCGAATGAGGTTAATCCAATGCCCACATCTTCGTCTTGTCGATCCCGTTCGGTTCACATCATTTTTGCTATGGTTTGACATACTTAAAATGACCTTTTTGCCCTTGCCCCTTCAAGAGAGACACTTTTCCGGTGATTCGTCCCGCTATCTTTCCGCACTTCTTCCCGGTGGTTTCTTCATCCCAGGCAAGCCACAACACCCACTTGCATGATGGCCATGCAATAGCCATGGTTTTCAACTTGAATATTTAATAAATGTCTGCTTGTTTTGATATGGTTATCATTGTTTCAGTGATGCTTATATTGTGTTCACTTTTATGCTATGTTTTTATGCACCTGGTTATCATCTACTAGTTGCTAGTATCTTTGTCGTATGTCATGATTGGCAGTAGTACATGTTGGTGTTGTTAATGTTCTTCGTTGCATGACTATGGTAGGTTACCAAGTACCGTTAGTATGCATGTTTCTTTGCATCTAGTTGGTTAAATGCTTACTTGGTAGTGTTATTGCCATGGTATTTATTTCTGATGCTAGTGGTCATGCTATGCTTGTGTTATTCATGCTCATCCATATGTCATGCTCATTCGGGTATATGACGTATGGTTGTTGATATGCTTGAGGATTATGTTGCACATCCATACTCATGTTGATATCATGCTGATGCATTGTAGTTGCATCATGTTATTTTAATATGACAGCTTATTGCATTCAAGTTTAACCGGACTTAAAAGAACTTGAATAAGTGTTGGCTAAGTCATGGTGCCACCATATCGAGCTGACCAGTGCAGTTGCATTTGCCTTTTATGGGAAGCTCCTAACTAGGTCTATTGTCATGCCTCTCACCGGTGCCTCCAATGAGGGAAGGTTATGTGCGGGTGCTACCTTGGCCGGGTAGGACGTGCTGGGGAACGTAGTAATTTCAAAAAAAATCCTACACACACTCAGGATCATGGTGATGCATAGCAACGAGAAGGGAGAGTGTGTCCATGTACCCTCATAGACCGAAAGCGGAAGCGTTAGCACACCGCGGTTGATGTAGTCGTACGTCTTCATGATCCGACCGATCCAAGTACCGAACGTACGGCACCTCCAAGTTCAGCACACGTTCAGCTCGATGACGTCCCGTGAACTCCGATCCAGCAGAGCTTCACGAGACAGTTCCATCAGCACGGCAGTGTGTTGACGGTGATGATGTTTTTACCAGCGCAGGGCTTCGCCTAAGCACCGCTACGATATGATCGAGGTGGATTATAGTGGAGGGGGGCACCGCACACGGCTAAGGGATCAATGATCAACTTGTGTGTTCTAGGGTGCCCCCCTACCCCCATATATAAAGGAGCAAGGGGGGAGGTGGTCGGCCAGGAGGAGGGCGCGCCAGGTGGGGAGCCTTTTCCTTGTTGGAGTAGGAGAGGGAAGGAAGGGAGAGAGGTGGAGAAGGAAAAAGGGGGGCGCCGCCCCCTCCTTGTCCAATTCGGACTAGAGGGGGAGGGGGCGCGCGGCTGCCCTGGCCGCCCCTCCTCTTCTCCAACTAAGGCCCGTGAGGCCCAATTAACTCCCCGGGGGGTTCCGATAACCCCCCGGTACTTCGGTTTTTATCCGAAACCACTCGGAACACTTCCGGTGTCCGAATATAGTCGTCCAATATATCGACCTTTACGTCTTGACCATTTCGAGATTCCTCGTCATGTCTGTGATCATATCCGGGACTCCGAACTACCTTTGGTACATCAAAACACAAAAACTCATAATACCGATCGTCATCAAACATTAAGCGTGCGGACCCTACGGGTTCGAGAACTATGTAGACATGACCGAGACACGTCTCCGGTCAATAACCAATAGCGGAACCTGGATGCTCATATTGGTTCCTACATATTCTATGAAGATCTTTATCGGTCAAACGCATTACAACATACATTGTTCCCTTTGTCATCGGTATGTTACTTGCCCGAGATTCGATTGTCGGTATCTCAATACCTAGTTTAATCTCGTTACCGGAAAGTCTCTTTACTCGTTCTGTAATGCATCATCCCGCAACTAACTCATTTGTTACAATGCTTGCAAGGCTTATAGTAATGTGCATTACCGAGTGGGCCCAGAGATACCTCTCCGACAATCGGAGTGACAAATCCTAATCTCGAAATACGCCAACTTAACGAGTACCTTCGGAGACACCTGTAGAGCACCTTTATAATCACCCAGTTGCGTTGTGATGTTTGGTAGCACACAAAGTGTTCCTCCGGTAAACGGGAGTTGCATAAACTCATAGTCATAGGAACATGTATAAGTCATGAAGAAAGCAATAGCAACATACTAAACAATCAAGTGCTAAGCTAACGGAATGGGTCAAGTCAATCAAATCATTCTCCTAATGACGTGATCCCGTTAATCAAATGACAACTCATGTATATGGCTAGGAAACATAACCATCTTTGATCAATGAGCTAGTTAAGTAGAGGCATACTAGTGACACTCTGTTTGTCTATGTATTCACACATGTATCATGTTTCCGGTTAATACAATTCTAGCATGAATAATAAACATTTATCATGATATAAGGAAATAAATAATAACTTTATTATTGCCTCTAGGGCATATTTCGTTCAGTCTCCCACTTACACTAGAGTCAATAATCTAGTTCACATCTTTATGTGATTGGTTCACATCTCCATGTGACTGATACCCAAAGGGTTTCCTAGAGTCAGTAATCTAGTTCACATCGCTATGTGACTAACACCCAAAGAGTGATCATGTTTTGCTTGTGAGAGAAGTTTAGTCTACGGGTCTACAACATTCAGATCCGTATGTATTTCACAAATTTTTATGTCTGCAATGCTTTGCACGGAGCTACTCTAGCTAATAGCTCCCACTTTGAATATGTATCCAGATCAAGACTTAGAGTCATCTAGATCGATGTAAAAAGCTTGCATCGATGTAACTCTTTATGACGAACTCTTTTTATCACCTCCATAACCGAGAAATATTTCCTTAGTCCTCTAAGGATAATTTTGACCACTGTCCAGTGATCTACTCCTAGATTACTATTGTACTCCCTTGGCATAAAGATGCTAAGGTATACAATAGGACTGGTAAACAACATAGCATAGGGAATGACTTTTCTTCTCTTTCTATTTTCTGATGTGGTCGGGTTTTGAGTCTTTACTCAACTTCACACCTTGCAACACAGGCAAGAACTCCTTTTACTTTTCCATTTTGAACTGCTTCAAAATCTTGTCAAGGTATGTACTCATTGAAAATATATCAAGCGTCTTGATCTATCGCTATAGATCTTGATGCTCAATATGTAAGCAACTTCATTGAGGTATTTCTTTAAAAAAACTCTTTTCAAACATTCCTTTATGCTTTCTAGAAAATTCTACATTATTTCCGATCAACAATATGTTATTCACATATACTTATCAGAAATGTTGTAGTGCTCCCACTCACTTTCTGGTAAATACAGGCTTCACCGCAAGTCTGTACAAAACCATATGCTTTGATTACTTTATCAAAGCATATATTCCAACTCCGAGATGCTTGCCCCAGTCCATAGATGAATCACTGGAGCTTGCTCACTTTGTTAGCACCTTTAGGATCGACAAAACCTTCTGATTGCATCATATACAACTCTTCTTTAAGAAATCCATGAAGGAATACAGTTTTGACATCCATTTGCCATATTTCATAAAATGAGGCAACTGCTAATATGATTCGGAAAGGCTTTTAAGCATCGATACGAGTGAGAAAATCTCATCATAGTCAACACCTTGAACTTGTCGAAAACATTTTGCGACAATTCGAGTTTTATAGATAGTAACACTACTATAAGTGTCCGTCTTCCTCTTGAAGATCCATTTATTCTTAATGACTCACCGATCATCGGGCAAGTCAATCAAAGTCCATACTTTGTTCTCATACATGGATCCCATCTCAGATTTCATGGCCTCAAGCCATTTCGCGGAATCTGGGTTCATCATCGCTTCCTCATAGCTCGTAGGTTCGTCATGGTCAAGTAACATGACATCCATAATAGGATTACCGTACCACTCTCGTGCGGACCATACTCTGGTTGTCCTACGAGGTTCGGTAGTAACTTGATCTGAAGTTTCATGATCATCATCATTAGCTTCATCACTAATTGGTGTAGAGATCACTAGAACTGATTTCTACGATGAACTACTTTCCAATTCAGGAGAAGGTACAATTACCTCATCAAGTTCTACATTCCTCCCACTCATTTCTTTCGAGATAAACTTCTTCTCTAGAAAGGATCCATTCTTGGCAACGAATGTCTTGCCTTCGGATCTATGATAGAAGGTGTACCCAACTATCTCCTTTGGGTATCCTATGAAGATACACTTCTCCGATTTGGGTTTGAGCTTGTCAGGATGAAACTTTTTCACATAAGCATCGCAACCCCAAACTTTAAGAAACGACAACTTTGGTTTCTTGCCAAACCACAGTTCATATGGTGTCGTCTCAACGGATTTAGATGGTGCCCTATTTAACGTGCATGCAGATGTCTCTAATGCATAACCCCAAAATGATAGCGGTAAATCAGTAAGAGATGTCATGGATCGCACCATATCTAGTAAAGTGTGATTATGACATTCAGACACACCATTACGCTGTGGTGTTCCAGGTGGCGTGACTTGTGAAACTCTTCCGCATTGTTTCAAATGAATACCAAACTCGTAACTCAAATATTCTCCTCTACGATCAGATCGCAGAAACTATACTTTCTTGTTATGATGATTTTCTACTTCACTCTGAAATTCTTTGAACTTTTCAAATGTTTCAGACTTATGTTTCATCAAGTAGATATACCCATATCTGCTCAAATCATCTGTGAAGATCAGAAAATAACGATACCCGCTGCGAGCCTCAACACTCATCGGATTGCATACATCAGTATCTATTATTTCTAATAAGTCAGTAGCTTGCTCCATTGTTCCGAAGAACAGAGTTTTAGTCATCTTGCTCACGAGGCATGGTTCGCAGGCATCAAATGATTCATAATCAAGTGATTGAAAAAGCCCATCAGCATGGAGTTTCTTCAGGCGCTTTACACCAATATGACCTAAACGACAGTGCCACATATAAGTTGCACTATCATTATTAACTTTGCATCTTTTGGCTTCAATATTATGAATATGTGTATTACTACGATCGAGATTCAATAAACCATTCACCTTGGGTCTATGACCTCAGAAGGTTTTATTCATGTAAATAGAATAACAATTATCCTTGGCTTAAATGAATAACCGTATTGCAATAAACATGATCCCATCATATTATGCTCTACGCAAACACCAAATAACATTTATTTAAGGTTCAACACTAATCCCGAAGCTAAAGGGAGTGTGCGATGATGATCATATCAATCTTGGAACCACTTCCAACACACATTGTCACTTCACCCTTAACTAGTCTCTGTTCATTCTGCAATTCCTGTTTCGAGTTACTAATCTTTAGCAACTGAACGAGTATCAAATACTAAGGGGTTGCTATAAACATTAGTAAAGTACACATCAATAACATGTATATCAAATATACCTTTGTTCACTTTTCCATCCTTCTTATCCGCCAAATACTTGGGGCAGTTCTGCTTCTAGTGACTATTTCCTTTGTAGTAGAAGCACTCAGTTTCAGGCTTGGGTCTAGCTTTGGGCTTCTTCACGGAAGTGGCAACTTGCTTGCCATTATTCTTGAAGTTCCCTTTCTTTCCCTTGTCCTTTTACTTGAAACTAGTGGTATTTTCAACCATCAACACTGGATGCTTTTCTTGATTTCTACCTTCGTCAATTTTAGCATCACGAACAGCGTGGGAATCGTTTCCGTTATCCCTTGCATATTGTAGTTCATGACGAAGTTCTAGTAACTTGGTGATAGTGACTAGAGAACTCTGTCAATCACTATCTTATCTAGAAGATTAACTCCCACTTGATTCAAGTGATTGTAGTACTCAGACATTCTGAGCACATGCTCACTAGTTGAGCTATTCTCCTCCATCTTGTAGGCAAGGTACTGTCAGAGGTCTCATACCTCCCGACACGGGCATGAGTATGAAATACCAATTTCAACTCTTAGAACATCTTATATGTTCTGTGGCATTCAAAACGTTTTTGAAGTCCCGGTTCTAAGCCGTAAAGCATGGTGCACTAAACTATTAAGTAGTCATCATACCGAGCTTTGTCAAACGTTCATAACATGTGCATCTGCTCCTGCAATAGGTCTGTCACCTAGCGGTGCATCAAGGACATAATTCTTTTGTGCAGCAATGAGGATAATCCTCAGATCACGGTTCCAATCCGCATCATTGCTACTAACATCTTTCAATTTATTTTTCTCTAGGAACATATGAAAAATAAATGGGGAAGCTATCTGCGAGCTATTGATCTACAACATAGATATATGCAAATACTATCAAGACTAAGTTCATGATAAATTTAAGTTCAATTAATCATATTACTTAAGAACTCCCACTTAGATAGACATCCCTCTAGTCATATAAATGATCCCGTGATCCAAATCAACTAAACCATGTCCGATCATCACGTGAGATGGAGTAGTTTTCAATGGTGAACATCATTATGTTGATCATATCTACTATATGATTCACGCTGGACCTTTCGGTCTCCAGTGTTCCGAGGCCATATCTGCATATGCTAGGCTCGTTAAGTTTAACCCGAGTATTTCTGCGTGTGCAAAAATGGCTTGCACCCGTTGTATGTGAACGTAGAGCTTATCACACCCGATCATCATGTGGTGTCTCGGCACGACGAACTTTGGCAATGGTGCATACCGAGGGAGAACACTTGCACCTTGAAATTTAGTGAGAGAACATCTTATAATGCTACCGTCGATCTAAGAAAAATAAGATGTATAAAAATAAACATCACATGCAATCATAATATGTGACATGATATGGCCATCATCATCTTGTGCTTTTGATCTCCATCTCCAAAGTACTGTCATGATCTCCATTTTTACCAGCATGACACTATGATCTCCATCATCTTGATCTTTTATCAACGTGTCGTCACATGGTCGTCTCACCAGCTATTGCTTTTGCAACTATTGCTATCGCATAGCGATAAAGTAAAGCAATTACATAGCACTTGCATCTTATGCAAATAAAGAGACAACCATAAGGCTCCTGCCAGTAGCCGATAACTTTAACAAAACATGATCATCTCATACAACAATTTATATTTCATCATGTCTTGACCATATCACATCACAACATGCCCTGCAAAAACAAGTTAGACATCCTCTACTTTGTAGTTGCAAGTTTTACGTGGCTGCTACGGGCTGAGCAAGAACCGTTCTTACCTACGCATCAAAACCACAACGATAGTTCGTCAAGTTAGTGTTGTTTTAATCTTCGCAAGGACCGGGCGTAGCCACACTTGGTTCAACTAAAGTTGGAGAAATTGACACCTGCCAGCCACCTGTGTGCAAAGCACGTCGGTAGAACCAGTCTCGCGTAAGCGTACGTGTAATGTTGGTCCGGGCCGCTTCATCCAACAATACCGCCAAACCAAAGTATGACATGCTGGTAAGCAGTATGACTTGTATCGCCGACAACTCACTTTTGTTCTACTTGTGCATATAACATCTACGCAATAACCTGGTTCTAATACCACTGTTGGGGAACATAGTAATTTAAAAAAAATCCTACGCACACTCAGGATCATGGTGATGCATAGCAATGAGAGGGGAGAGTGTGTCCATGTACCCTCGTAGACCGAAAGCGGAAGCGTTAGCACAACGCGGTTGATGTAGTCGTACGTCTTCATGATCCAACAGATCCAAGTACCAAACGTACGGCACCTCCGAGTTCAACACACGTTCAGCTCGATGACGTCCCGCGAACTCCGATCCAGCAGAGCTTCACGGGACAGTTCTGTCAGCACGACGGTGTGTTGACGGTGATGATGTTGCTACCGACGCAAGGCTTCGCCTAAGCACCACTACGATATGATCGAGGTGGATTATGGTGGAGGGGGGCACCGCACACGGCTAAGGGATCAATGATCAACTTGTGTGTTCTAGGGTGCCCTCCTGCCCCCGTATATAAAGGAGCAAGGGGGGAGGTGGCCGGCCAGGAGGAGGGCGCACCAGGTCGGGAGTCCTACTCCCGGTGGGAGTAGGACTCCTCCTTTTCCTTGTTGGAGTAGGAGAGGGAAGGAAGGGTGAGAGGAGGAGAAGGAAAAAGGGGGGCGCCACCACCCTCCTTGTACAATTCAGACTAGAGGGGGAGGGGGCGCGCGGCTGCCCTGGCCGCCCGTCCTCTTCTCCCACTAAGGCCCATGAGGCCCAATTAACTCCCCGGGTGTTCCGGCAACCCCCCGGTACTTCGGTTTTTATCCAAAACCACTCGGAACACTTCTGGTGTCTGAATATAGTTGTCCAATATATCGATCTTTACGTCTCGACCATTTCGAGACTCCTCGTCATGTCCTTGATCATATATGGGACTCCGAACTACCTTCGGTACATCAAAACACAAAAACTCATAATAACAATCATCATCAAACTTTAAGCGTGCGGACCCTACGGGTTTGAGAACTATGTAAACATGACCGAGACACGTCTCCGGTCAATAACCAATAGCGGAACCTGGATGCTCATATTGGCTCCTACATATTCTACGAAGATCTTTATCGGTCAAACCGCATAACAACATACGTTGTTCCCTTTGTCATCGGTATGTTACTTGCCCGAGATTCGATCATCAGTATCTCAATACCTAGTTTAATCTCGTTACCGACAAGTCTCTTTACTCGTTCCGTAATGCATCATCCTGCAACTAACTCATTAGTTACAATGCTTGCAAGGCTTATAGTGATGTGCATTACCGAGTGGGCCCAGAGATACCTCTCCGACAATCGGAGTGACAAATCCTAATCTCAAAATACGCCAACTCAACAAGTACCTTCGTAGACACCTGTAGATCACCTTTATAATTACCCAGTTACGTTGTGACATGTGGTAGCACACAAAGTGTTCCTCCGGTAAACGGGAGTTGCATAATCTCATAGTCATAGGAACATTTATAAGTCATGAAGAAAGTAATAGCAACATACTAAACGATCAAGTGCTAAGCTAACGGAATGGGTCAAGTCAATCACATCATCCTCCTAATTGTGTGGTCCCATTAATCAAATGACAACTCATGTCTATGGCTAGGAAACATAACCATCTTTGATCAATGAGCTAGTTAAGTAGAGGCATACTAGTGACACTTTCTTTGTCTATGTATTCACACATGTATCATGTTTCCGGTTAATACAATTCTAGCATGAATAATAAACATTTATCATGATATAAGTAAATAAAGAATAACTTTATTATTGCCTCTAGGGCATATTTCCTTCAGGACGGCATAAGGCTTATGAGCCTGAGTTTGGTTATGTGCACATGTCCTCGTTTGGGACCGTTTATTGTTTTGCCACGACGGTGGACGTTGATGTCTTTGGTAGACATGGGGCCACCCATGACTTAGCCCAGAGGGGAGTTGGTCAGAGTGGCCATGAAAGTGCGATGGCAGTATATCGGTTTTGTCGGAACGATGTTGGTCCACCTGAATGGGAGTGCGAGGCCATGGGTTCCGTGGTGTGGGTACAGTATGCTAACCTCTGCAGAGTGTGTATTCAATCTATCAATAGCCACGCCTGCGAATAAGGGCCCAGTTCATAGTTGGTCAGACTATGGGTCAACAGTAATAATAATATTGTTCTTAATAACAACCCTTGTTCGATTATGAGAAAGAGGTTGATTGTGATCGTGAGATGATCACCATGGTATCAAGGATACCGAGTTGTTGGATATTTTTGGTGTTATGCGAGATCAAGGGTTAAGGTCAAGCTCCTTGTGGTCATGTAATGATTACTATGGTATTGCAATACCATGCTTGATTGGATCCTAAGATGATCGTGTGATGTCCGTGATGGTAAACTTATGCATGTGATGGTTATGAGGTAACCCGAACAGAGTAAGTTTGTGCATGATAGAGGCATCCTGTTGCATGTTAGTATCACGATGTTCACATGTTCATGCCATGATTGTATTGTTCTACCTATATCATGTTCATCTTGTTCATGCTAATGATTGATCTGCTAGGATCATGTTAATCCTTGTCAACCTGTAATTGCCATGTTGTTGTTTGTCTTGATTGCTTTGGTTGCGGTGAGCTTGCAAGTACATTCAATGTATTGACCTGGCGTGTCATGCCAGTTTCAGGTCATGCCAGATTTTGATTGCTTGTTTGCCGTGGATCCCTTGTTTGCGAGCTAGGATAAGTGTTCCAGTCAGAGTCCCTGCGGAGTGGAGTTCATCATCGTCGTCGTTGTACTGCTGCTAGAGTTATTCCGCTGCTTTGTGTTGTTCTGCTACATGGATGGAATAACCGTGGTAGGCGTAGTGTCACCGGGCCGATGTAATTCCCTTGTACCCATATAGATTGTAATAAAGAGCTGATTTGTTCTATGCTAAGTAGTGATGTATTCCAGAAGACTTCTCCTCAATCTCTGGGCTAGAATACGGGGCGTTCCGGTTTCTCTGAACCGGGTTACCACAGGCGTGGTATCAGAGAAGGTCTGGTTGTAGGACGCCCTAGCCCACGCGAGCGTTAGAATGCGGTAGTATAGAGCCCAATTGGTTTGCTGCACTTGATTACTGCATTTGATTGTTGCATAACATGCATATAGATTATTATCTGGTCGCTGATAGTGATCTTGTGAGTGTAGGTGGTATCAGTTTCAATCCGCTATGTGCACCCTTCCTCTTTGCATCCTTGCTTTTTGATGTTTGGCGTCATCTCTGTCCCCGTAGAGTGATGCCCTGGTACCAAGTGTTCCAGACACCATTTTGCAGGAGTTATGCTCGGGTATCGCGTTGATATCTTTCCATCATCCACCCATATCGTTTCGGTGATAGACTTGTCTCTATCCCGAATCATCCCTTCCATCTCGTCCCTTTGGCAACCCTGACTGATCTTTCTTGCCAGAAAAGGGCAATGCCAGTAAGCCCAGCTTTCCACTGCTATCCCACCCTGTCATCCCATTCTTTGGATGTGTACGGTTCCCTCCGTCCGCTTGATGATGATGTGGTCGTGATCTTGCGTCTCGCTACATGATCACCATGTCCGACCTCACCTGTGTATCCGTCCAGATGCAACCGGTGTTCAGCCAGCGCTTGGTGTAGCCTTGGGTACACCAACTCCTTCCACACGTGGATTCACTTTTCATGCACACTGCCACAACATATTACACCGAAATACCGGAGTTTCCGCGAGATTTGTGTGCTTAGGTGTGCATGCATATTATTGTTGTGAGTAGCAGTAATATGTGATGTTGCTAGATTAACTGTATAATTTGTAGGATTTGAGTGCTTTTGTTTTAGTCGTTTCTTTGGCTTCTTTCTTCGGGCCCTCGGTGTTGCATATTTTCCCCTTATTAAAGTTGCTCGTCAATTGACACTGGACCCGAAGAATTGGCAAGGAGTTCAAATATTTGGAAACTCAGTTAAACAGAATGGAATTCTCAGCCGACTATAGTGAAATTTGGAATATCTCATCTGAATGCGAATGATATCCTGGATTGATTATCAGCACCAAGTTTGCATTAGTGTGCACTCCTCCTCACCGTACTGATAATCAAAGATTACCTTAGTAGGCACTCTTCATAGAAGTGATGATCAAATCAGCAAGAAGATAAATTGTGTGCAAGATCGACAGTATATCATCTGTCAAAGGTATGGTTCAGATGCAAGGTTTGACTCTTCGTTGAGGATGATTTTGAAACATGATATACCTGGAAGCAAGTGAGAATGTGCCATCTATTCAATACTCAGAAAGGAGGATAGTTCATCAAACCTCTTTTCGTACAAGTAATCCACATCAGAAATATTAAGATGGTATGTATATGTGGTAATCGGTCCGCATATCACAATGAGAAGCTTCTGTTGTAAGCAACCCATTCTTCTCTCGCAAGCTACCAGAGAAGCTTCCATTGCAAGATTCCTTTATCTTCCTCAGTACGAATTACGGATGACTCCACGTGCAAGATACTCTGTCTTATTCATAAGCAACCGCAAAAGCTTCCGGCATAAGGTACTGAGTCCTTCCCCAGCAAGCCTTTAAGGGGGGAAGCTTCTGAAGCACGATATCCAAACTTCCTCAACAAGATACTCTTGATGGTTTACAGCATAAGCCATCCAATCGTCCTCGGTATGGCATTAGTGCAAGATACTACCCTTTGAATTGATAGCTTATGGCAGTGTATCCCAAGAATCAGTCAGACAACAAGTCTGCCTCGAGAATCTGTTACTATGGTGAGTATGGTGCCAAGTTCTTGCAAGTCCCTGGTACAATGACGAAGTCAAGGTAAGAATCTGAAGACCTAATGAGTTATGCAAGAATAAAAAAGCCAGTTATACACCGCAGTGTGACAAAGGACTATGAAGATTGATGACAACAGTGAGCTCTGTAAAAGTACCTATGGACCTGGAATGTGGTCCTAATGAGCCCTTGTCTACTTTTCTCCGGTAACGGCACTACGCCTATGTTCTAAGGTATTTTTGTCTGGCTGGGATGGATGCCGACTTTATATTTCTCTATTCAACAACTGTCGCGAGTTCTGAGCTGCTTTCCGGCTATCTCGTATAGCTGTTGAGTTTCTTTTTGTGATAATGGGCCTTTGCTCTCAACTGCTTTTCGCTCATCTTAGGGAACTACCACGTTCTTCTTATCAACATGGTCTCATGCTCTGAGCTATTTTTCAGCTGTCTTGAGCCGTGGTTGAGTTATTTCAGTGATGTCCCAGATCTGAGTTGTAAAGACCATTGTGGTGGCTACTGATTTATTTGTCGATTTCTTGCAAGGGTTTGGATGATCATTTCCCTACGGTTAAAACTTTAGAGACGATGAGCCTGCAATTTGAATGATGCTACCATGTCAGGAGATGAGGATAAAAGTACGCATGTCAGAATATTGTACCCAACAGTATCTATGGTCACACAAAGAAGCAATATGAGCAAGGTCTTTCAGAAAAGGATCCAGCCCAGGAAAATAATAATGAAGGAGAAGACCGGTGATGCAGGTATAAAAAATTGTTACATGAACCACATGGTGCAGATACCCCAAACAGTATGAGTCAGCATTCATCACCATGAATATTCACCAAAGGGGTCTACTCAATTTTAGTTAAGGACCCCATATCCAGACAACCCTCTCAGTTAACAATATGTGCTCAGATTTGTCAGTATCGAATATCTGAGTCGGTCAAGTCAGACCAAGGGGCCATTCAACAGTCTGACCCTGGCAAGCATGGTAAAGCGTCACACAGCCTAGCTTCCCCATGGATATGCCGATGGAATGAATAATCATGATGATAAATAACAGTCTTGAGGCATGTGTCCTCACTTATGAGGATCATCAAAGGATATCCTGTCATGAACTAAATTCTTCTGCCAGCACCATCGTCAGCCAAGACTGTAGATACTATCATATAAGGTCGTACCCCTTTATGCTGACCACAATAGGAGACACTCAAATATTTGGTACGAATTTGATACTCAAGATAGTGGAGCCAGTCAAGATGATTCAGAAACTCCTGCGAGAAGTTAGAAACCGTTAGGAGAACGGTTATGAACTACCTCACTGCTTTGAACCTGGAGGACCTACAGTTAGTTGAGAAACCCAATGCAAGGAGCAAAATGATTGGGTGTCCACCAGGAAAAATATGATCTCCACTTCATGAAAGGTTGTCGGTGCTGGATGACACATCCACCGGAAAATCACTCTTGGACTTATGAGACGGGCATATGACTCAGTCATTATAACTTGTCACTCAGCTAAGTTAGCAGATATGAAAATAATTGGAGCCAGTATAAGCATGAACATGTAAGGTAAGTTCTGTCAGGATGTGGATACAGTGAAGCAAACCAACCCAGAGCCAGACAACCTCGTCATATGAAATTCAGTGGTGAACAATCAATAAACGAAAAATGATACCTGAGTTGGAAACGGTTTCCTTATGTCAGTATATTCATACCTGTTCCCTGAGCAACCAAATCTCGAGGATGAGATTTCTTTAAGGGGGGAGGTTTGTCACACCCTGATATTTTTCCCTCTCTTTTACTTTGGATTTTCTGAGATTTTTGCTTGAGATTTCTTTTTCCGTGGCTATGTGGTTTGGAAAATGGACAAGATGACCTCTTATTCCCTTCCAGAGTGGCTTGTCCTCCCCATATCCATCCAAAAACCTTGCCATTTCCATCTTGGACCAAACCCTAACATTCTTTCTATTGGGAATATTCCTTTTTTCCATTAAAGGAATAATCCTTTTTGCCCTAGGTTGTGAAGCAACCTATATTTTCATCACTCCTAAAATTCCCAAATAATTATCATAAATTGTTTGGGTCATATATTCCTCAAATATGGAAAAAAAATCATTACCATGTTCAAAAATAATCCTCAAATAATTCTTTTCCTATTATGCCCTAAATGGCACTTTGTGAAGCAAGTGCTATTTACCTTTGCCCAATTGACCCCAAACTTTTTGTACACATTTTGATGTCCAAATAATTGCCCCATGCCAAAATTCAACTTAATTTACCTAGTGAATATTCCTGAGCAATTTTTCAAAGTTCTTGTCTATGGGAATCCATTGTGATGGAATTACTAGCTAGGTTAACCCAAATGAGTTGAA
This sequence comes from Triticum aestivum, assembly GCF_018294505.1. Taxonomy (NCBI): domain Eukaryota; kingdom Viridiplantae; phylum Streptophyta; class Magnoliopsida; order Poales; family Poaceae; genus Triticum; species Triticum aestivum. The sequence goes on along the minus strand of NC_057794.1, from coordinate 172,101,035 downwards.
ATTTTGCATGGTCCTTCATAACATTAAATAAAAGCTCTCCTCAAGAATTGAGCTCATGCAATGCATCCATGTGAGCTCACCTTCAACTCTTTGTTTCTACCCAAATTTTCAGTTAGTGAAGCAAGTATGTTTTATCTTGCTCCATTAGTGCTAAAAAAATCTAGGACCTTTTCCTACCCATATAACCTATCTCCACAAGATTTGGGCTCATTTCATCTACCATTTTCCCTCAGGATTTTTCCTAAGTTTCTGTTTGGAGAGGTGTTATATGAAGGAAGTACCATTTTGGCTTGGCCAAATGGCATGAAATTTTTATGGCACTCTCATATGACCAAATAACCATGACATGTTCATTTTCAGCTCAATCCATCACTCTATGTGAGTGCTACTTCCTGGTTTTGTTTCTCGACCAGATTATGCAGTTGAACAACAACTATATCAATTAGTAGTCCAAATCATCATAAACTTACCATGATTGTAGTCCTTGTTATCCTAATCAAATGTGACATCTTGTTTGATCCTCTAGCCATCTCATTTCATCTCATCACTTGCTCTAGGTTTGCTGCAGCAAACTTGTGATGCTTGTTCCCTTCTGCTCTCACTGCCTCTGCATGTTTCGTCACCTCTCTCAGACTCAGTAATGCAGGGACTCATCACCAGACATATCACAGCAGCCCCTCTTGTCCTTATCATGCCTGTCTGCGTGGTGACCACCGTTACGACATACAATGGCAGCGTCCAGAGGGTCTTCTTGCTCGGGCCCCTCCTCTGCTCCGCGTCCAAGCGAGCACGGGCATGTCTAGCAGCTCTGCCTCATCGTCCCCTTCTTCTTGGACCCCTCTCACCCCTCTGGCAGCCCGCTCACTAGCGCTCGTCGCCACGCGCCAACGGACGGACTGTGTCGTTTTGTCTCGGTTCGCCCCTGACTATTTCCTCCCCGTGCCCCTCGAAATCTTCTACCCCATGACATGCCCTCTGCTCCCTCGCGTCGCCTACCATCAAGCAAGCTCGCATGCCCACACGTCCACCGCTCTGGCAACGTGTCACGCGGCCATGCTCACCGACCCGCATTGCCCCGGCTATTTATAGCCAGCGCCGAGCCCCTCTGAGCACCCCATCACCTCCACCTCACTCCCAGGACCCCTCCCAGCCTCTCACCCAAGTTCTAGGAGCTCTCCCCTGTCCGGTTCTTCGCTAGGGCCGCCGCTCCCCACCGACCAAATTTGCTCAAGCCGAGCCCTCCCGCTCCTCATGGCCACCACGAGAGACCTCCACCATACCCCTAGAGCCTCCCTGTCGTTTCCCTCCTCCTCTTGTGGCCTTTGGGTGCGGTCCCCATCTCCGGTCGAAGCCCTTCTCCGCCGCGGCCCGTGTTCTCCTCATTCTCGAGCTCTCTGGCATCCTCCAAGTCAGGGAATAGGTGCATGTCGTCCTCCCGAGCATCTGGGTAGGTCGCATGCCGCCTACGGTGGCTGAACGCGCCATCAGTCGCTGTCGGGATGGCCGGCCTTGCCTCTGCCTCGTCCGACACCGGAGGAAGAAGAAGAAGCCAGCCAGGCGGGCCCCACCCCCACGGGACCCGCTCGTCAGCGACCCAGCACCCGGCCCCGCCTTTGCCACGTGGGTAAGTGGAAACTTATTTCTGAGTTTACGTTTTCTATAAGAGAAAGCGTAAAGTCCCGCTGCCTTTGTCCAGAATATGGTTTCCCTGTTCGAAAGCATATTCTGTTTCGACTGCATCTAAAAGTGCGCTTTCCCTATGCAGAAGATGTATTCCCTCAAAGGCGTTTTCTGTTTTCTCATTCAAGGGCCTATTTGTAGAAATCTTTTTATAGATTGGTCCTTGGAGTTCGTCGGGCTATAACTTTTTGCTCGAGACTCCGAATGAGGTGAATCCAACGCCCACATCTTCGTCTCATCGAGCCCGTTCTGCTCACATCATTTTCACTGTGGTTTCACATACTGAAAATGAACTTTTTTCCCTTTCCCCTCATCAGCCCCCTTCGAGAGAGAAACTTTTCCGGTGATTCGTTCCGTGATCTTTCCGCACTTCTTCCCGATGGTTTCTTCATCCCCAAGCAAGCCACAACACCCACTTGCATGACGGCCATGCAGTAGCCATGGTTTTAAACTTGAATATTTAATAAATGGCTGCTTGTTTTGATACGGTAATCATTCTTTTGGTGATGCTTATGGATTTGTGTTCACGTTCATGCTATGTTTTTATGCAACTGGTTATCATGTACTAGTTGCTAGTATCTCCGTCATTTGTCATGATTGGTAGTAGTACATGTTGGTGTTGTTAATGTTCTTCGTTGCATGACTATGGTCGGTTACCAAGTACCATTGGTATGCATGTTTGTTTGCATCTAGTTGGTTAAATGCTTACTTGGTAGTGTTATTGACATGGTATTTATTTCTGATGCTAGTGGTCATGACATGCTTATGGTAGATTTTTACACCCACGATGCGGCTATAGCTCCCACGTGTCGGGGCATGAGTTAGAGGCATAACCGCATGGTAGGCATTATCGCAAGAGGGGTAATCTTTACAAATCCCATGTACTGGATGAGAAAGGGATAAAAGTTAGCTTACAATCGCCACTTCACACAATACATAAATATAGCATACATCATCCAGAATACAATCAAGGTCCAACTACGGAACCAAAATAAACAAAGAAAACCTCAAATGCTGGATCCCCGATCGCCCCAACTGGGCTCCTCCACTGATCATCCGGTAAAGAAACATAGTAATGACATGAATCCTCGTCGAACTCCCACTTGAGTTCGGTAGCGTCCCCTGCACTGGCATCATCGGCACCTGCATATGATTGGAAGTATATGTGAGTCATGGGGACTCAGCAATCTCGCACCCTCGCGATCAAGACTATTTAAGCTTAAGGGTAGGAAAGGGTAGTGAGGTGGAGCTGCAGCAAAGCACTAAGCATATATGGTGACTAACTTACGCAAAAGAGAGCGAGAAGAGGATCAAAGAACGGTCGAGAAGCTAATAGTGATCAAGAAGTGATCTTTAAGCTACTTACGTTCAAGCATAACACAAGACCGTGTTCTCTTCCCGGACTCCGCCGAAAAGAGACCATCACGGCTACACACGCGGTTGATTCATTTTAATTAAGTTAAGTGTCAAGTTTTCTACAACCAGATATTAACAAATTCCCATCTCCCCATAACTGCGGGCACGGCTTTCAAAAGTTCAAAACCCTGCAGGGGTGTCCCAACCTAGCCCATCACAAGCTCTCACGATCAACGAAGGATATTCCTTCTCCCAGGAAGACCCGATCAGACTCGGAATCCCGGTTACAAGACATTTCGACAATGGTAAAACAAGACCAGCAAAGCCGCCTGAATGTGCCGACAAATCCCGATAGGAGCTGCACATATCTCGTTCTCAGGGCACACCGGATAAGCTAAGCGTACAGGTACCAACATGACCTAAGTTGCCAAGGGATGGTCCCGCATGGTGCTCTAGTTTGGACCAACACTCAGAGGAGCAGTGGCCCAGGGGTTTAAAATAAATATGACCCTTGAGTCCGCGGAACCCAATGTTAAAGGCTTAGGTGGCAAATGTAAAACCAAGGTTGGGCCTTGCTAGAGGATTTTTATTCACGGCGCACTATCAAGTGGTTCCCATTATCACCCAACTGCGTAAGGAACGCAAAATCAAGGAACATAACACCGGTATGATGGAAACTAGGGCGGCAAGAGTGGAACAAAACACCAGGCATAAGGCCGAGACTTCCACCCGTTACCAAGTAAATAGATGCATTAAAGTAAACAAGATATAATAACGATATCCCAAAAATATCCATGTTCCAACAAGGAACAAACTTCAAGTTCACCTTCAACTAGCAACGCTATAAGAGGGGCTGAGCAAAGCGGTAACATAGCCAAACAACGGTTTGCTAGGAAAGGTGGGTTAGAGACTTGACATGGCAATATGGGAGGCATGATATAGCAAGTGGTAGGTAACGCGGCATGGCAATAGAGCGAACAACTAGCAAAGTAAAGATAGAAGTGATTCGAGGGTATGGTCATCTTGCCTGCAAAGTTCTCAGAGTTGTCGAAAGCTTGATCCTCGTTAGCGTATTCAACAGGTTCCTAGATCACGTACTCGTCTCCCGACTCTACCCAAAGCAAGAACACAAGAAAAAGGAACAACAATCAACCACGGTGCAATGCACAAGCAACATGATGCAAAACATGGCATGACATGAGGGATGTGATATGCAATGCATATGCGTGCTCCGGAAGGAAAAGGATGAACAAGGCATCAACTTGGCAAACCAAGTGTGCCGCTAGAAAGATGAGATGATTTCAGTCGAAATCGATATAAAGATCACCAGAATCGGATGCACGGTTTGGAAATGGCAAGCAAAACACGGCACAATTCTGTGATTAACAGCACGATGCCATCTACAATGCAACAAGAAACTAAGCTACTGCACTCCAACATAGCAACAAGGCATATGGCAGTGATGTACTCAAGATGCTTGAGAAAACATGGACACTGAGCTATGGCTAAATCACACTAGAACAGGTTCAAACAAGCATGGCAAAAGTGCAAAAGATATCAGCTTCACAGACTTAGTGAAAATACTAACATGCCAGGAATAACATCAGGAAGCCATGTTTAGAGCACGAAAACATCAAGCTACAGGAACATATCATAGAAATACAAGGCATGGCATGAATCTAATAAATGCATAGAACAAAAGTCCCTTACTGACCATGAGCCAAAAAGGCACAGAAGATATGATGGCACCCATGTAAACATAGCAAGTTTTATTAACAGTTTCAGACTTATGAAGGCAAAACATGAAAATAGAGCATGGCATAAGCAGAATTATGAAGGCATCTTTGAGAGCTCAAATCACTTACCACAAGGCATTGCATGACAAGACAAGCATACCTACAGCAAGATAACATGTTCATGAAGCTAACCATGGCAAGAGCAAGTTCATAGCAATACATGGATCAACTACAACAACCATGGAAAAATTGATTAACATGTAAACTATCTGCCAGGAACATTTTATAGAAAAAGTAGAGCAAGATTAAGATATGCTAGGGCACTCCATAATTGCAAAAGGGGGCATGGATGGATAGAGCATAACCATATGTCCAAAACACCCTTACTGAAGATACTCAAAACAAGCATGGATCCCACTGTAGCATCTAGTTTACATGGCATAAAAATAACAGCAGGAAAATGACTTAGCAAAATCCAAAGTCCCTGAAATCAGCAATATCACGAAGGATATTTTGCATGCTTGTGATAGTCACCACATTGATCACAAAAATACATGTCAAGCACCTCTGTAAATATGGCATGGCATAGATCAAAACACCCGTATAGCTCATGCCCATATGAAGCACACAACAAATGTGACAAAAATGACAAATCCTCATACTCTGATAAGTAACAGCACCTAACAATTTATAGCACTCTTGCATCAATCATTTGGGCATCAAGATGGACTCAAACAAGCATACCACAATGGAATGCAATGAATAGCATCTTCCAATGAACATTTTGATATTTCGTGCGCATGAAATGGAGCTATGGTCATGGAGTTATGATGCGATGAACAGAGCATAAAAACATTAGGGACTTGGCAGAAAACAACCTCAGAAGATAGATCTAGGGTTGACTGCAGCACGCGAACCGAGGTTCAACAGGGAGGCAGCCAGAATTCGTCGATATCTCGCCGGAGAACGCGGGGAGGTGGATCCGGTGAGGGGGCGCCAGGATCCGGCTGGAGGACGCAGCATCACACGGCGCGGGGTCGTCGGCGGAGGGCGGCGGGGCACGACTGGACGCGGGCTCGCCGAAGCTCGGGTGGTGCGGCGAAGGAGCAACGCGACGACCGGAGCAGGCGGGAAGGCGGCACGGCGAAGGTGAGCTTGGGCGCGGGGCGGCGAAGCCGAGCGGCTCGTGCGGGGGCGGCGCTCCGATCTGAGCCGGGAGGGACTCCTTCGATCCGAGCCGAGCTAGGAGGCCGCGGCGGCGGGGAAGAGGATGGGGACATGTGGTGGCGCCTCACTGGCTTGGGGCAGCAGCGTGAAGTGTTCGGCGGCGCGTGGACATGTCCGGTAGCGGCGGGGGATGAAATTTAGGGTTTCGGGACCCGAATTTGGAGGAGGGTGCACATATTTATAGCTAGGAGGAGGCAGGAGTGTCCAAATGGAGTGCAGTTTTCACCCCACATGATCGTGATCCGACGATGGAGGACAAGGAAGGGGTTTGGAAGGGTTATTGGGCCGTTTTGGAGGGGTGTTGAGATGCAACACACACGAGGCCTTTGCGGTTCCACGGTTAACCGTTGGAGTATCAAACGGACTCCAAATGACACAAAATTTGACAGGCGGTCTACCGATGGTGTACCAAGGCCACTTGGCAAATCTCGGTCAATTCCGAGGATGTTTAGCACCCGCTCACTAAAAGAGACAAGATGGGGAAGCCGGTGCACGTAGGAGTGTCGGATTGCAAAACGGACAACGGGGAAAATGCTCGGATGCAAGAGACGAACACGTATGAAAATGCGATGCACATGATGACATGATATGAAATGCATGACATGAACAAAATGCAAAACGAAGACAAAACCCAACCATGAAGGGAAATCTCATGTCTTAAAGCCAGAAAAGGCAGAGTCGGAGTTACAAATATGGTAAGTTACATCCGGGGTGTTACATAGATTTATGCTTCTGTTATTCATGCTCGTCCATATGTCATGCTCATTCAGATATATGACGTATGGTTGTGTGCCATGGGTTTCGTGGTGTGGGTACAATGTGTTAACCTCTGCAGAGTGTGTATCCAATCTATCGATAGTCGTGCCCGTGGATAAGGGCCCAGCTCGTAGTTGGTCACACTATGGGTCAATAATAATAATAATAATAATAATAATAATAATAATAATAATAATAATAATAATAATAATAATAATAATAATAATGTGCTTAATAACAACCTTGTTTCGATGATGAGAAAGATGTTGATTGTGATCATGAGATGATCGCTGTGGTATCGAGGATACCGAGTTATTGGATATTTGCGGTGTTATGCGAGAGTCAAGGGTTAAGGTCAAGCTCCTTGTGGTCATGTAATGATTACTACGGTATTGTAATACCAAGCTTGATTGGATCCTGAGATGATCATGTGATGTCCGTGATGGTAAGCTTATGCATGTTCCTATCTTCATGCCATGATTGTATTGTTCTAGCTGTATCATGTTCATCTTGTTCATGCTATGATTGAACTACTAGTACCATGTTAATCCTTCTTAACCAGTAATTGCCATGTTGTTATTTGTCTTGATTGCTTTGGTTGCTATGAGCTTGCAAGTACATTCAATGTACTGACTTGGCGTGTCATGCCAGTTTGTGGGTCATGTCGGATTTGATTGCTTGTTTGTCATTGATCCCTTGTTTGCGAGCTAGGATAAGCGTTCCAGTCAGAGTCCCTTCAGAGTGGAGTTCATCTCCGTTGTCATTGTTCCGCTGCTAGAGTTATTCCGCTGCTAGAGTTATTCCGCTGCTTCCACTACAAGAAATATGTCAACTTGCGACCATCACTATTGGTCGCTGAAAGGTCGTTGTTTTTCATTTGCGACTTTTTTGTTACCAAAAACAGATGGTCAGAAGCTGACATTCGTTAATGGAAATTAACGACATTCTTTGTGATATGTAAAAGGTCGTTGGTTCCACGACCAAATTTTTCGTCACTGGCAGCCCATGTAGGATCAAGCATGGCAAGCTGATGTTGATAAGAATCAACCCGGTCCAATTCGGTGTTTTACATGGGCTGATCCATTAATTCAGCCCATTTAATATTTATTTTTCTTGTTAATTTTCGCTAGCTACATGGGCCTAGCCCATCAGTTCGGCCTTTCATTTTCTAGGCCTTTGGCCTTTTTGCTTCCATTTCTTGTTTGGGCCTTGGCCTTTTTACATTCCATTTTAGACCAGGTCCCACTGGTCAAATCATCCAATTAGGTCCCACTTGTCGGTTTTCTTTTGTTTGTTTCCCATTTTAAAGGACTCACTAGTGAAATGGGACCTAAGGGTGTTGTTTAGGCGCCGCACGTTAGTTCGCTATTTGTGCAATAACCAATAACTTAATTCAAACAAAGCCAATAACACATACAATTTCAAACGACAGCCAAACGAAGTACTTTATAGTCATGGCAGTACGAATCAGGTATTCAACTATAAAATACACCTAATATTAACATGGCCAGCTCCAGGGAGCTAAACACATAGTTGGGTGCTGGTTTTCTTCGGGATTCTTCTGCTGGAGCTCTTGTACACCAACTTTTGATGAATGAAGGCCAGCATTTAACATTCCCGTAACAGCCAAACTGAGATATATTTGTTAAAGGGCAAATGATAAGTACCAACCCATGCATTTGGTGAGAATATAGCAACAGATTAAGAGCATATTGTTCAGCATCAATGCATCAACAATACAAAGAGTTGGTATCAGCACAAATTAAGAGAGATTTACGGTCCAGGAGCTGACCTTCCAAAGGAGCAGCATGGTGCGTCGTTGTGCCTTCATCGGGAGTTGTAGGTCGGAGTTGTGAGCTGCTGCTTTGCTTCCCCATATAGGACACTAGGTTCTCTCCTAAGATAGCAACCCAAAAAACAAAAAACATGATTAGGGAGCTGGTACATAAGAAAAGGAATTCATGCATGAATGACATATACAACTAAAAACAGGATATGAAATATTATTGGAATTGCATATTAGATGGCTGCAAGATAACTTTTGCGTCATATAAAGTAACTACAATTAGCACCCAAAAACTAGAATTTACTAATGTGTTTGTTACACTACCAAAATTCAAGACAAACCATGACCAGGAGACGAGTGAATTGCAGCAGAGGAGGCATCTAATTTGACTACCACAATCATTATGTGAAAGAAAACATCAAATAATTCAGAAATGTCTGAACTGAATGCAAGCAAGTTTGCACATGACACAGCAGGTCTGCAGTCCCTAATTAGATTAGATATTCTGACTCATGAGCCACATGCATAGACAGTTACTAGAACTTTCTTATGCTTAAACTAGAAATAGAACAAAATAAAACTGAACCTATCTAACTCCAGGTTGTTCCACTTCAGCTCGGAATTTACTCAACCGTATGTGTACATGCATCAGGGCATACATAAAATATTCAAGTCTATATTCTCAGCTAGTTGTGATGTAATGAAAATAATTAATTAAGGACCTAAGATAAAAATTGATTTTAGACATCAAAATTTGCAGCGCTCATTTCAACCATGTTCGGATAAACTTGAGGTAAATTAGCAGTTAGGATATTAGTTACAAGCTAGGTGTGTAACTGTTGTCAACACCACCACCACCAGAGAGACGCAAGATAAGCATCAACACCACCATGATCACACGAGCACATATATAAAGCAAGTACACATGGGCAGCTATTGACAGACCCTAGAACCGCATGAATTTATCACCAGAGAGCTCCAGTAGGAGTTGATGCTTGGTTACAGCATCTAGCAGCAACTAGTAGAGCCCCACATCCAACCCCAATCATGGCGAAGGCCATGCAGGAGCTACATCAGAGAAGAAGGAACGGGGAGGAGCTCACCAGAGGGAAGTTGTAGCTGTAGTAGAGGCTCAGCTACACCACGGCTGTGGTGTGACCATCACCAAATCCAGGAGAGGGTCTGGAAGCCCCCGAAGCACCACCGCAGCGATGACATCACCGCACGGACATCTCTGGCCTCGCCCTGTTTCAAGAAATATTCAGAACAACTTTGTTACACTCGATCAATTCTGAAGAAACCACCTTAGTCGTCAGACACATACATACATACAGGAAGCAAAAGAAGAAGAAACAGAGCTGGGACCTGGTCGATCATGGGCATCAGTACTAACTATACTATAGAAGCAACAACTATATATATATATATATCATATTTCTTCCACAAAGTGTGTATATAGATAGGTCGGATTTTTTAATGCATTGTTGTTGTAAAAACAAATATGTTGTTGAGGAATTTGACTAGATTTTAGATATGTTAAGCAGAGGCAAGAGTTTTCCCTCAATCAATCAACCTCCTGCAATAGTACTAACTTGCAATAGTACTAACTATACTAGTTAGGGACGAATTTGACAAGAGAAAGGATAGTACTGTCAAACTGAAACACGATTCAGTCGCAAAACAACCACCAACCTTGCTTAGTACGTGGGCATCAAGCACACACACATTATAGAGGTGCATCTTAGAATAATATTTAACTGCCCAAGTTCTGTAGAGTGCTGATATAAGTTGACAGAGCAATGCCATTTATACTATGTCCTATTTGTAGAGCTCATGGTCGATCAGTTCAACCCAAATAAGCAGTTTGAAGCACACGCACACGACATACAAAGAACCAACAACATCACTGTCGGTCTGCAATATCATAGTAGTCATCGGATACATGTAAATCAGTGTTTCTTACCTTAGGGGCTGAACCTGATTTCCTAGTCTTCTGGGCAGCCACAGCTTCATCATGCGCCATGCCTTTACTGAACGCCTGCCTCTCTCCATGTAGAATTCAAGACTGTATCAACATACCATACACAATAATTTATTACTGAACTAAAAGTATAGGTGAACTAAGCTTTCACATGTGCTTCTTTTAATGGGTCCAGGCGTAGGTGAGAGATTCCATAGCACTTAAATATGTAGCACATCTCCCTTGCAATATGTAGTTTTCATCAAAAGTGAGCTTTGACACAATACCCCCACATCACTGGCAAATTATTTCATGGCGCAGTAGAACGAACCAACCAGTCTGTTTCATATACAACAAACTGTCCATCTAACCCAAAGAATCAGTTTGAAGCACACACACGCGACATACAGAGAACCAGCAACATCACTGTCGGTCTGTAGCATGGCCTAGCATAGAAGGTTGATTTCCCAACCAAATCTCGAATGGCCGGCCCATGTCCGTACGCTCTATTAAAATGCTACTCCCTCCATTCCGAATTAGTTGTCTTAGATTTGTCTAGATACGGATGTATCTAGCACTAAAATGAGTCTACATACATCCGTATCTAGACAAATCCAAGACAAGTAATTTAGAACGGAGGGAGTATAACTTAGTAGTGCTAGTATTACCATCTCCGGCCATAACAAAACCACAATGAGACGCTACACGGAAAGGGAATTCTAGTGCTCCTACGCACGCACGGGACTCTGCTACAGAATTCGGAGCGGAACCACAGCGACGTGGGGAGCCGGAATATCTCAATTCCTGGAAAGGCCTGCCCGTACGCGCACAAGCTCACCCGTCGAGGGGCGCTCCGGGAATTCCTTTCAAGCATTCGCCACTAGGATGAGGGGGCGAGCAGAATCGCGAGCGCGAGGGGCAGAATTCGGAGAGCATGGCGCGCGGATTTGGATGGGGCGGGGACGAGGGAGAGTCCATCTCTCACCTGGAAGGATGGTCCTCCAGGCTCCTTGCGGCGGAGCTGGCTGTCGCGGATCAGGCGGCGGCGACGGTGCAGCGTGGGGTCACCATGCCAGCCTAGCTCACGGTCGCCACCACTGTCATGGTCGAGTCGGCGAAGAAGGTGTGGGGGCGCGTGAGGTTTTGTTGGGCTCGATGCGGGGTGTCTGCGAGTTGGCGGGGACGATGCGAGACGGGGACGTCGGTGGTGGAGGGTGCGATGGTGACAATGCGTCATGGTAGTCGACGGGATCTGAGTTTGGGTCGGGAGCCGTCGGTGGCGGTGGCAAGGACATGAGGACGAGGGAGGAGGAGTGCGATGGGAGGAGGGGTAGATGGGATCTGAGTTAGGGTTTGGATGGTTGGGCTGCGGATGGGGGTTTCCTTTTTTCATTTTCTTTTTTTCCTTATTTTATGTTGATAGATGGATGGATGGATGTGAGATGGAGAGATGGATAGATGGATGGATGGATGGGCGCCATGTCGTTGATCTGTGTGATAATTGATTCCACCAATGAGAATAGAGCACATGCAATTGAGTTTTCCTTTTTTTCTACATTTTTGCATGAAAAAATTCAAAAAAATGATCTCTTATTGTACATAGGGGTGCATATTGAAATGACAAACAATGTTTTCAGAGGGAGTTTTCATTTTATTTGCACGAAAATTTCGTTTTTCATTTTTCGGGTGCCCAAAATGAGTTATTTTTGTGAAGGACCGACAAAATGTTTGTTGCCAATTTGGACCAAATCAATTTTCTAAAATATTAAGCCATATTTAATGTATAAATAATCAAATGGTTGGGTGTCAAAAGTTTTTGATCCACCTCTCGTGAAAAAGATAATTTTTCGCCAGTTCAGGTGGAAGCGGGTCAAATTTGAACTATAGCTGCCTCATAGTTTGCTCTTTATTTTTCCCAAAAATCATTTCTAGGTAATAAGTAGTTATTTCATCAGAGAAACACCAAAAGTTTTCCAAGATTCAACCACAAGCTATGAACGGTCATGCCCGTCCTTTTGACCGTATTTTGAAATGGGCATGAAAAATTCAAAAAATATCAAAAAATGGGAAAACGTTCGCATTATGTCATTACATGTGGCCAAGTTACCAGGAAAAATTATAAACTTGTAATACGATAATTATTTTTAAAATGTGTTCTCAGAAACGAGTTATCATGTGTGAAGATCAATGCTTTCAAGTCAAATGATCAATCTTATGGCCATATTCATGGCATAATTTCTTCAAATGATCCCATATTGTGCAGAAGGATGCATATTGGAATGGCAAACAATGTTGCCTAAGGAATTTTTCATTTGCTTTGGACGAAAAAAACATTTTCCATTTTTCGAGCACCCAAAATAAGCTTTTTTGTGAAGAACCTAACAAATAAATGTTGCAAAATTGTACCAAATCAATTTTCTAAAATACTAGGCCATATTTTATGCACAATTGAAAAAATGGTTGGTGTCAAAAGTTTTGATCCACCTCTAGTGAAAAAGACAATTTTCCGCCGATTCAGCTAGAAGCGGGTCAAATTTGAACTGCAACTGCCTCATAGTTTGCTTTTTATTTTTCACAAAAATCATTTTAGGTACAAAAGTATCTATTTAATCAGAGAAACACCAAAAATTTTCTAAGATTCAACCACTAGCTAGGAATGGTCATGCCCGCCCTTTTGACCGCATTTTGAAACGGGCATGAAAAATTCAAAAAAATCAAAAAATTGGAAAACCTTCGCATTGTGTCATTATATGTGGCCAAGTTACCAGCAGCAATAATAAACTTGTAATACGATATTATTTTTAAAAAGTGTTCTCAGAAACGAGCTATCATGTGTAGAGATATTTAAAATTTTAAAATGTAAGTTTAATATTTTTTTCGAAAACAGGTCAACATTTAATCAAAATATTGTTTAACATATTTTTCAAATTCTTGGATTAACATTTTTGAATAAGATGAGTAACTTTTTTCATACACATTATATATTTTTTGTATACTTTTTTCGTATACATGAGAATTTTTTTTCTCTATTATCGTCATTTTTAATATATGATCAACATTTTTTTTCTATACACATTTAACATTTTTTCTTTACACATTTAACATAATTCAAATATTTCATTGTCATTTTTAATACATTGCAAAAAACATTTCTTTGTACATTTAACATTTTTCCACATATTGATTATCATGTTCAAGTACAAGTTCAACATTTTTTGATGCCACTCCATTTCTCAAAAATATTAGAACATTTTTCAAATTGTGATGAAGCAAAATTTTACCGCATTTTGAAATCAGGACAATTTAAAAAAAAATTGGTTGAGCAAAGCCTCTATTTCCCACTGATATGCATGCACATATAGACTATGGGCTGTCGGCCCACTCGGCATTACGAAAAATATATTTAGAAGAGAGGTGGAGAGAAGGAGGTCACGTCGTAGCGAGGCCCAGCCCAGCAACGGAAATTAGTGGTTAACAAGAGTTGGATTGGGATCCTTTCACAAGGAGGTTGGTGGCGCAGTGGTTTGGTCTGTACGCGGGGACGTAGAGGTTTCGGTTGGCAGCAGGCACAAACGGATAGATGTGTGGTTGTGGATCCCTACCGTCAGCAGGGCTGGTCCCACTAGTCAGAAGGACGGGTCCTCATGGTCAACCAAGGCGGCTCCCACTTGTTAAGAAGGGCAGGCCCCACCTTGATTGTCACCCTAGTCACTAAGGCGGGTCCCATTGGTCAGTTGTATGGTTCAAACTTGCTGTTACCCAGACACGTAAGCACATGAACGTGACACATAGGTAAAAATTGACACATGGACATGACATGTACGCAAAATTGATGAGGTGGCGTCCAGTCATATCAATGCATTCATGTCTACAACATCATGACCATCTAAATTAGTCGTAATTAGCTAGAAATAAGGCCACCGACCACTTATATCTTCTTTATGACCATCTCGTCTAAGGCAATTAAGACCTTTCTAACAAAAATGGTGGTTATGGTTTAGGGTTTGAACCCTCCCAAACAGCTTACGACCAATTTGTTCAAAATAGTCGTAATTTATGACCAATTCATCCACAGTCAATAAGAGAAGGTCACAAGTTGACATATTTCTAGTAGTGTTCGTGTTGTTCTGCTGCTTGCATGGAGTAACCATGGCAGACATAGTGTCACCGTGCCGATGTAATTCCCTTGTACCCATATAGATTGTAATAAAGAGCTGATTTGTTCTATGCTAAGTACTGTCGTATTCCAGAAGACTTCTCCTCGATCTCTGGGCTGGAATACGGGGCATTCCGGTTTCTCTGAACCGGGGTGCCACACGCATCTGCTAGATCCGAGTACACAACGAGACACGCGATCCAAACACAAAAAAGTACGATGCAAACGGCCGTTAGTTCTTCCCAATCCGTGAGGAGATGGGGGCTTGAATCCACTTGGGGGTCTTCCCTTGACGGGGTCTTGAATCCACTTGGGGGATCTTCTCCTAGGAGGCCTCGATCTCCAATGGAGTAGGGGTACAAGTCGATGAGAAATGCTCTAATCTCCAAAATGAGCTATCACAATGCTAACCCTAAAATGGTGAAGGAGGAGTATTTATAGTCTAGGGGGTGATGGGGTACATGGGCTTCGGCCCTTTACTGTGCGCAGACAGAAGAGGCCGGATGTCCGGGAGTCGGACTGGTTGTCCAGGCCTTCTAGGGGGTGCCAGATGTCCGGGCTATGGGGGCCGAACATACGGGGCCTAGGAGGCCGACTTCGGTGAGGTTTTTTGATGGAGTGCCAGATTTCCGGGGCTGGGTCGGATGCCCGGGGCCTGGGCCAGATGTCCGGGACCTGAAGCTTTTGGCTGCTGGCCTTCGACTGGGTGGCACGCTCTAGGGGCTGAATGTCCGGGGTTGGCGCCGGATGTCCAGTGTTGGGGCCAGATGTCTGGGTCCTGGGAGTTGTGTTCGATGCATTTCGTCATTCCTCTTCATCCTTGTACTTGGGGACTTTTCCATCGCCGTGAGCATTCTCGAGAGGGTCTTCTTGGTACCTAAGCACATATAGCAATCCGACTTTAGGTAGTAGCCATGTCTCAAGT
This sequence comes from Triticum aestivum, assembly GCF_018294505.1. NCBI lineage: Eukaryota > Viridiplantae > Streptophyta > Magnoliopsida > Poales > Poaceae > Triticum > Triticum aestivum. The sequence goes on along the minus strand of NC_057794.1, from coordinate 172,085,453 downwards.
GTGTCATATGGAATATCACTAAGAAGAGATGTCACCTCGATTTCGAGCTCTAGCTCGTTCTCGTGTCATCGGTCCTCTTGGCACTTTGCGAGATGATGGTAGGTCCATGGGACGACCCTAGGATGCTCTGCATCACAACATATGGAGATACATGACATTAAGCAATAGCAATCATGTGCAAAGCATGGCAATAGTGGCTATCAACCGCACGAAATGAGCAAGTATGAATCATCCGTGATGCGACAAAGCAAGCAATCATAGTAATCAAGTCGTGCAAGCTAGTAGTGAGAAGATGCAACATACTAGAGGAAATCATGGCAATCATGTCATGTGAGCAAATAATAGGCATAGGCAATGCACATGACATATCACAAGCACGATTACAATACAAGATCATTGTATCATCATAGGAATGGGTCACAAATGGAACATGGCAATAATAAGCAATATATCCACCAAGATTGCAAATACACATACAAGTATTAGAATCATGGATCATGTGAAATGAAAAGCATGGGTCACAAATGCATGACAAAGGCATATGAATTATCATATCAAGCATAGTGAACATGGCGATATCAGTGGTGCACGTGGTCCTAAACAAACGGTTTTAACCCCTTTCCGTGACGGCATTTGGAACAGTCGCCAAGTGAGTGTGTGTCATAGGGTGTCCTTCCCACACGACCCAGAAATCATCGGGGATAGGCCCTCCTGGGACCCAGGCTGCGGCCGTGTGCGATCGGGCGAGGCATCGAAACCCAATCATTTCCATAGGTATGTACATCCCACACGGTAATCTAAGAAAATCATTTCCGTAGGTATGTACACCCCACACGGTAATCCGAGAAAATCATTTCTGTAGGTACGTACATCCCATACGGTAATCCGAGAAAATCATTTCCGTAGGTATGTACATCCCACACGGTGAATCCTAGAAAAACATTTTCGTTCGTATGTATATCACACACAGTCAATCCAAGGAATTCGCTTTCGTTCTTATGTACATCCCACACAGTCAATCCAGGGAAAACGTTTCCGTTCGGACGTACATCCCACACAGTTTTATGTGTAGGCTCGTGTCTGAAAGGTGTAACTATCACACACGGTCTTCCTTGGTTAACTGTTTGCTTTTATCAACTATATCACACACGGTTTCATGAAGAAAACTGTGTGGCATTGGGCTATCCATCGCAAGTGCTTTTACTGCTAGAACCGTTTGCAAAGATCCATGACACATTTAGCAGGTTTATTAATTTACAATTAATAATTCCAGTATTACGCAAATTCACATTTCATATCGAACAGTTGTTTGCCAATTTCATATCAGGCACATAAATATATTATAACATCACATTACGGTAGCTACATGAAAACATCACAGTACAACTTATAGCTAGTTCAAATTCATAAGAACAATATATTCATTTCCCTAATTGAGATCATCCAGGCTCGTCTTATGCACCTCTGCTTTCAGTTCAGTAAGAACCCATTTTTCACGGGCCAACTGGGAAAGTGCCTTCTCCTCCGCAAACACCATCTTAGCAGAGTCTGATTTAAAAAATCTAAGCTCATTCTCTACCTTCAACTTTTTATCCCGCATCTTGAAATATGCTTCAGCGTTGACAAGACTTTCTCTAAGCCTACGTGTGTTCTCTTCCTCATACATGCTCCAGAGCTTCGTTAGGCACATCATCAAAGACTGCGGCCACTCTTGATCAACCCACTCCAAGTAAGAAAACTTCTATGCATCCTATAATATTTGAAACTAGATCAGTAGCAATTGTAGGGGAAATGGGTTTATAGCAACATAGAAAATCACCAATGCTTATTTTGAAAAACTGATGAAACATGTTAATTATGACATATCTTCTCAAAAAGATCAACGTGCAAATGAAATAATTGGTACTGAGACAACAACCAAATTCTGGAACATCAGAAGCTATAATTAACTACAATGATGCTACAGGTTCTTACTCATATACAATAAATAACAAATTGAACATTTTATGAGGAAGGTAAATATAACTGCAACAGCATAGCGACAGTGTTTGGATGACAGCAAATTGATACTAACAGGTGTGTACATGCACAAATTTAGAGAACTAATAGCACTAAGGCAGTCCACTATGTATGCCAAAACTGGGGTAAAGAGAACTGCTCCTACATCTCGCACCGGTGCCCTGCACTAGCGAGCCGATGCAGCGGAAAAAATAAGGGACCCAGACTCCGGAGCACGTAGTTGCTCCGATGCCCAGTTGCTTCATGCCATAAAGATATAGTATTTTACTACTTGGATGCTTGGATGTGTGGACCAAAGTTGGCTGCACAAACTGCTGAAGGGGTGCCAAATAATTTCCTAATGGCACCGCTGATGAGATGGCAACAATTTAAGATACCAGGTACAAACTATGACACTGTCTTAGGATGAGTTTGGTTGAAGGTGTGGTATGGATGGGTTGGGACCGTGACAGTGTCTGAATCACATCTAACAAGTGATTTGTAACAACGTAAGATGGTCTAACCTTCTCTACACATGCTTGAAACTTCCTCCACTTTCCATAGAATCAAACGCAACTAGCTTCACACATGGAGATTGATGGTGACAACGAGCAGATAGATCTTCAGCCACCCCGCTCCATTCGTTGCCACTGATGGACTTAGGGAGCTACAAGAGGAAGAAACGACTCAAATCGACCTCCGGGCGGGTGGTGAAGGAGTAGTCGCCGGAGGAGTAACCGCTGGAGATGTCTTTGAACAAGACCATGGCGACCCCAGCGGTAGGATGCGAGACGGCGAGAGCGAGGAAGCGGCTATAGCTTAGCAAGGAAGGAGGAAAACAGGGGAAATGTGACTTGTGGTCGGGGAGAAAAGGGGTGGGGAAGGGGAGCGGGTTTAGATATTTTGGCGGTAGGCCAAAATTTTGGAAATGTGGAGGGAAACTTTGCGTGCGGTACCGCCAGACCATTCACTTTGAACGATTGTGTGCATCTCAAATGATTCTTCTGCTTTACGTGCATGGGATGAGTTTGATAATTCAAATTTTGGTCTCAAGGAATGGGCACATTCACTTTGAATGCGCGCGGTGCCCCCGGACCAATCACTTTGAATGATTGTGTGCATCGCAAATGATTCTTCTGCTTTACGCGCATGGGATGAGTTTGATAATTCAAATTTTGGTGGAAATTTCCCCGGGTACGTCATTGCATAATTTAACATCGCTTGCTAATTTGGCACACAAAAGAGCGTACAACAAACATACCACACTTACTTAATGGAGCAATTTTAGTAATTACACAAAGCCAGTTGACCTAAACATTGCTCTAACAAAATACCAGCATTAAAAACAAAGCCTAAGTACGCATAATTAAAAATCCGCCGCCGCGTCGGCCTATGCATCGCTGGTGTGAGATGAGATGTCGATGACTTGTCCCGGTGACATGCCGCCGTTGGTGGACTCCGCGTCCCCCCTACCTGGAGTCGACCGCGTCCTCGTCCTCGTCCTCGGCGCCGCCCTCATGGTTGTAGTACTCGTAGTAGTGGTTGCGCCAGAGCTCGCACTGGTACTCCACCGCCTATTCCTTGATGGACAGACTCTTCTCTACCTTGACCTCGGCCATGCCCAAATCCTCCTCCTGCATCTCCAGCTCACGCTTGGCAACCTCATGAGGAAGCAGGTGCTCCATGGCCACCGCCACCTTTTCAGACATGAGTTGCATGCTGGAGTCCAGGGTAGCCTGGAAAATCTTGGCGTGTGCATCCTCGATCTTGCCGTGGAAGGCCTCGACCCGAGCCAGGGCAACATCAGCGACACGGACGACAGCTCAAGCGCTCTCGATGTTTGCAGCCGCTGTCACAGCAGCAGCAGTAGCCGTCTCGGTTGCTATAGCTGCACTGTCGGCTTCCGCAGACGCCCTCTCGGCCAAAGCGGCCATGCTCAATTCGGATGCGGCGGCACTATCCGCGTAGGCGGCCGCGCTCTCGGTGCAGGCGCAGGCGCTCGAGGGGGGGCATCGTACGGGCCTTCACGAAGCGTTTGAACGATGTCATCTTTGCAAGAAGGGGGTGCGGGAATGGGGATCAGGATTCGTGGATTCGGGGGTTGCCGGCACTGGAGCAGACGAGCTGGCAAAGCTTATGGAGGGAGACTTAAATAGACCTAGATATTTTCATCGCAAACGGTTCCTAGAAACCAACTGTGTGTGATGTTGTAGATATTTTTTATTAGCCGTGAAACATGAATTTGGAATGAAGTGCCAATGGATGGTGTTTTAAATGAACACGAAATTTTGTAGTACTAATACAACAGTCATGTCAAATTTTGGAAAATTTCAGGGGTCATTTGACCTTCCAAGACATTTAAGTGATTTTCTAGCCATTTAATGACCATAATTGAAATTTGAACTACATGTACATGAAACAGCTAACCATAACCGTTTGAAGACTCATATTTCGTGTACTTGTGTGTGATTTAATTCCATGTGCAGTAAGAAGGAATTTTCAAACATATTGGTCTAAAGGCTACGAAACAATTAAGTATAGAGTGACATGGCATTTTAATTCCAAAAAATAAAAAAAATCAGAAACACATGAAACCTTGGTTGATGTAATGTCATGCCACCAAGATGATGTGGTAAAAAAATTGGCATGTTTGACCAAAGTTTGGACACACACCCCTCACAAACCGGAGCAACTCACTAGAAGGCTCGTGGTTCCGAGAGGGAACAATGCATGTTTGATCACGAACGGAAGATAGCTTCCTCTTACGGCCTTCAATTTTTTTTCTACATCTAACGTGCACTACTACAACTGTAATGTGAAATTTTTGAAGATTCTAGAGGTCATTTGTCCTTTTAAAGACATTTCAATGATTTTCTAGCTATTTAATGACTGTAATTCAAATTTGAACTACATCTACATGCAACGCCTAACCAAAAAAGTTTGAAAAGTCATATTTGTGTACTTGTGCGAGTTAATGCCATGTGCAGTAAACTAGAAGGAATTTTCAAACATATTTGTATCATGACATTGACACATATGCATGAATACGTATGCATGGAGTGGCATGGCATTTGAATTCCAAAAAAATCAGAAACACATGAAACCTTGGTTGATGTAATGTCATGCCACCAAGATGATGTGGTAAAGAAATTGGCATGTTTGACAAAAGTTTGGACACACACCCCTCACAAACCGGAGCAACTCGCTAGAAGGTTCGTGGTTCCGAGAGGCAACAATGCATGTTGGATGATGAACGGGAGATAGCTTCCTCTTACGTCCTTCAAATTTTTCCTACGTCTAACGTGCACTACTACAACTGTAATGTGAAATTTTTGAAAATTGTAGGGGTCATTTGACCTTTTAAAGACATTTAAGTGATTTTCTAACCATTTAATGACCCCAATCCAAATTTGAACTACATCTACATGCAACGCATAACCAAAACGGTTTGAAAAATCATATTTGTGTACTTTTGTGCGAGTTAATTCCATGTGCAGTAAATTAGAAGGAATTTTCAAACGTATTGCTCTCACGACATTCACACATGCATACGTATGCATGGAGTGACATGGCATTTTAATTCAAAAAAATAGAAAAATGATCAGAAACATATGAAACCTTAGTTGATGTAATGTCATGCCACCAAGATGATGTGGTAAAGAAATTGGCATGTTTGACGAATGTTTGGACACATGCCCCTCACAAACCGAAGCAACTCGCTAGAAGGTTCATGGTTTCGAGAGGGAACAATGCATGTTTGATGACGAACGGGAGATAGCTTCCTCTTACAGCCTTCAAATTTTGTTCTACGTTTAACATGCAACTGTCATGTGTAAATTTGGTAAATTTCAGGGGTCATTTGACCTTATAAAGACATTTAAATGATTTTCTAACCATTTAATGACCATAATTCAAATTTGAATTACATCTACATGCAACGCCTAACCAAAACGGTTTGAAAAAAAATCATATTTTTATGTACTTGTGTGCGAATTAATTCCATGTGCAGTAAATTATAAGGAAATTACAAACACTAGTCATCAACCCGTGCACCTGCACGGGCTAGTTATTTTGGAAATCATCTCATTATACAAAAAATTTTGCAATTTATTGATTACAAAGATTGCAGGAATTGTAATATTTCATACCATTTTGGTAAAAAAAGTATAGGTAGTTAAGCTATGTACTCTCTCTCTCCATTCGATAATGTAGTGCATATAGATTTTTTGAAAAGTTAAAGATCACAAACTTTGACCAAGTTTCTGAGGAAAATGTTTACATCTATAATGCCAAACTTATTATGTCATTAGATTCATCAGAAGATGTAGTTTCATATTTTATATTTTTTGTATTGGTATTGTAGATATAAATATTTCATCTATAAACTTGGTCAATGTTTGACTTTTAAAAAATCTATACGCACAACATTATGAAACGGATGGGGTATAATAGGGTCCAAATGACCATTTTTATCAAGAAAATGTTAGTTTATCTTCCGGCATAAATGACATAACTCAATGCCAGTAGGAGTTATATTTGCCTAAAAAGACGTACCGTGAATCCTTGCCTTCTGAACAGTAACTAAAATATTCCACTCGCAAAAAAAAGTAACTAAAATATTCGACATGTAACATTGTAGCTACTATGTAATCAGCAAATTGATTGATGTTTGGGGGACATTGTAGTGCTTGCCATTTAAATGAAACGCATTTGCCTTACTTTTTCAAATAAAAAGCACTGACACAACTCCAATATATAGGCCCAGAGATATTACAAACTAAATATATGTGATCACTAATGAGAAAACCATGCGTTATTTGAAAATGGATCATGGCCATGAAACATGCAGAGCAACTGAAAGGTGCAGGGCACTCTTCAGGATTGACATTGACTAGTTACATTTTTCACAAATGAAACACCGCTTTCTTCCGGCCATGCTCTAACAGCACCGCTAGGCTCTTCTCCTTCATATGTTTTATGCTTTGGCAAAAGAAAAAAAAACGTATGAAGGATTGAAGGTGAACATGTTGATATATCCATTTTTGTATGGAAAGGATTTGACTTTTCACAGAGATTTGAACATGGATCTGATGGTTCTGACATATTAACATCACATATGGTGTGAAGTAATACAGTGTGAAATGTCCGTGATGCCGTGCGTATCTTTGGCAATCAGCGCCAACAATTCCATCAAGTTACACACCAATGTTCTAGCTAGCTTTAGTCCTCCAAGATGCAATAGTAGCATCCAGAAAAATGGCTCCCAATATTATACAGTTGATGCCTTGTAAAATTAAGTGCACATGTTTGAGAAATATATGTTAACTAGATGATGCCCCGCATGTTGTTGCGGGGATATTTTGCAATATTCCAATGATGTTTTTGGTTATATGAAAGATCAATATTTGAAATAATAGTTTTTGAAATATATAAGAATTAAATGTAAATCTCATAATATAATGGAATTTTACATGCATACATGGTTGCATGTTGAAGTGGATTTTTAATATGCATAATTGCATGTTGAGGCGGGCCTTTTCCTATGCATGTTTTATGATGAGGTGCCATGCTTGCATGTTGAGAGAAATATGTTAGTGGGGGCTAGCTATTTAGATATACAAGATAAGAATGGATTTTCTTGATTTATGGTTTCCCTGGACGATAAAAAACATTATCATTTTTCCTATATAAATTTCTCTACATGATTTTCATATTTATGCCCAAACTGTTGTAGTATTACGATTCTTATTCTTATAAACATTAGAATACGATTTAAGGCTGGTGTGTAAGATTGCTTATTTTGCAACATAACAGAACAGGAGAAAATAAATAGTACCTCATTCTGTTAGTGAGGCGAATAATCAAATATAAAGGTTTGTTGAATGGTAATACCAAAAGAGAACTTGCATAAATTGTGTAGATAAATGAAAATGCCTGAGATGATTTTGCATATGTAAGATAGACCTGACTAAATATAAATTAATATTTCATAGAAGAATACTTTGAAGAGTTAGCACCCATGTGTGTGCAATAAAAGGTCTGGTGCTATTTACATACGAATAATCCATGGAAGAATTAGCATCCAAGTGTGCCCAATAAGAGATAGTGAGATCTGCGTACATAAGTTCAGTACTTGTAAGTGTAACTTATTAACACCACATACTTAACAATACTGATAGAAGCAAACTCCACTGCTGCCAGCCTTAAATTGTCAATATCTTCAGTTTCATAGAAATCTCACTACAGTGTCCCTATCGATTGTAGAAGCTCAAAGTAGTAGCCGTCCTCTTGGATCAGCCACAACAATAATATCTTCACATGCTTATACATTTATGCATCTTTCCCTTTTCTTTTTTTTGGCCAGAAATATCTTCCAGTTTTATGGGAATTTACATAAGGCTAAATTAAACATTGGAAACAGTAAGTATATAAATAGTAGATTAGGCCCAGTAAATTTTCGTATAATTCCAGTTAAATATATACTTACAATATTGTCTCAATTTTGATTATGAGACCCAAAGTAGTTTACTACTTGCCCTTTTGCAGGTTTACATGTCCATAGGCAGCACTCTGTATTCAAAAGGGTATAGTGTTATAGGTGTATAACAGGGGAATAAATAGTGGTGTCATGATTGCATTAGTTGATATCAAAATCATAGTCGAATGCAAATTTCGTAAACTAATATAACACTGAATAATGATATGAACATAGAAGGAAAACTATTCCAATAACTGAAGCACAATCATTCTTCTCACACTGACCTTAATGCATTTTGTCGTGGGATGCAGATTCTACGTGGACATGTTAGCATCCGGTCTATTTGTCTGGCATATATCTTGCAAGATATATCTCTGACACATAGTCGTCACCAGCTTCTCAAGCTTCCTGTGAGACGCAGTCACGCAGAGGCATCTTTCGTCGACAATAGCTTTATGTGCAGTCTTGACATGCATCCATTTTTGAAATAAGTTTCCCACACAAACCTGATGAATATAGAAGGTAAACCATTCCAAATAATGAAGCAGAACCATCTAGTGAACCATAAACATTTTCTTTGCTATAGTATGTTATCTATTAAAGCTCTTTTGTTGAAGAACTTGGAAGGATTCTTCTCACAGTGGTCTTAATTAATTATGTCGATGTCTGCACCATCTATATGGACATGTCGGCATCCAGTCTTTGTTTTTCTTGCAACATCCAGTCGTTGTTTTTCTTGCAACATTCAGTCGTTGCCATATAATTGGCACCAGCTCCTCGAGCTTCCCGTAGGACACGGAGGCATCCATTTGTTGATAATATCTTTGCACGCAGAATTGGCATGCATCCCTTGTTGACAATAGCTTCCCACTCAAACCTGATGGCATCCATCATATCAATGGTACTTACCCTAGTCTGATAATAGAACTCTCTTGCAAAATGAGCAATGAAATAGTCATCCTCATGCAAATATCTCAAATTATATCATTGATGTTTCAGTGTCATTGTCAAAACTGTAATAGTTGTGTATAACCTTACGTGACATTAAGAACAATCAGGGGCAAGGAACTAACAATTTTGGGATGCAATATTTCAAGTCAGGCTCGTGTATTACCAAATAACTAAGAAGGGTGAAATCACCTAACACATAAAAATTGTAGAGAGGAAATCAAAACTAATTAAGGACTCGTGTGGCAGGCAAACAGCAAGAGTAGACACTACTTGCTAGCATTAGGCCCAGCCGGTCCTTGCCTCTACTCATTATTGATGTATCTCCAGACTCCAGCAAAGTCTGAACCACCAACTCGTCAAGCCACTTGGACCATATGATATCTCAATCCGCAGACGGGGCGTTCCCAGGATAGTGAAGGATGCATGATTCAAGGCGTATGTTCCACATTTCATTACCGACACACCATAGAAATCACACACCTATAGTTGGGCCTGCAAGATCAATCAAATTAACTGCTACTGTGGCATTCTACTTTGTCAGAACAATCAGTAGATCCTGTATTTGAACAAAGTACTACTGTTACAGTGTCTCCTATATATTTCTACTTCCATAACTAACTGGATGTTTAGAAAATAAATACTACTAATAATCAAGACATGAGCGTAGTTGTAGTAGTTATATATGACTAAAATCCCCTTCTTAGTGAACTCAGTTTTCATATGGTAATTCTATTTTGTTCTCCAAACAATCCTAGGAGGTAGTCCCACATTCAAGGTTGTGAAAGCTCAACCAAACTAATCCAATAAAGTTGATGGTATTACCTGCCGATCGCCACGGCCAAGTCAAACTCTGCTAGAGAAAGTTGGTAGCGAGGTAGCATAAACCTTGGAATAGGTCTGATGGACTCCATGGAGTTTGCGTCGGCCGGGCATGCCATCAGTTTGGAAGTCGTCGGTAGGTCCGATGCTGGTGGGGAGAGTACCTAGCGTGTGCGATCAAGAGAGGAGTTGGTCCAGGAGATGGAATGACTCTAGGGTTTGACGGCCACTGAAGGACGGCCATGGCCATGGAAAAACAGGAGGCGCTGGGGGAGATAATTTTTTTCCTTAGATAAGCAAGGAACCAAGTATGGCAATGAAGGCATGCGCGTAGGTCAGGATGAGTTGCCTTCTCATCTGACGACCAAGTAAAGGTTAATTGCTCTTATATAGAACAATTTTTATTTTATTTTTGGGAGGATTAACGTGGTTGGACTAAAGGTGCACAGGTTTTTGAGACTGCAGGACATGTTTTTTTCTCATGAAGATGTGTTAAGGTGGGACAACGGTTGAGGACTCCTTGAGGCATGCATCCTACGGTGAATTATTATTAATTACGAGATCGGACGGCTAATTTGCTTAGTTTTTGAGGATTAGCGTGGAGCCTCGTATGATGCCTCCGATTAGTAAATATAAGATATTGGTGTCAAGGCATGGGCACATGCATGGAGTGCATGTCATGGCATTTTAATTCCAAAAAATTAAAAAATGATCAGAAAAACATGAAACCTTGCTTGATTTAACGTCATGCCACCAAGATAATGTGGTAAAAAATTGGCATGTTTGACGAAAGGTTTGACACACACCCCTCACAAACAGGAGCAACTCACTAGAAGGTTTGTGGTTCCGAGAGGAAACAATGCATGTTTGCTAACAGACAGGAGATAGCTTCCTCTTATAGTCTTCAATTTTTTTCCTATGTTTATCGTGCACTAATACAACTGTCATGTGAAAATTTTGAAATTTTCAGTGGTCATTTGACCTTTTAAAGACATTTAAGTGATTTTCTAAGCATTTAATGACCATAATTCAAATTTTAACTACATCTATGCAACGCCTAACCAAAATGGTTTGAAAAATCATATTTTTGTGTACTTGTGTGCGAGTTAAAAAATCATCAGAAGATGTAAATATCTGGTGTTCAAAAAAGAAAATGTAAAGATCTGGCAAGACAACCGCCCCCCACATGATTGGCAGTCTATCTCGCGGCTTGAGGTTTGGTAGGTGAATGGCGGGGATCATTAATCAGACATGGTTCTTCATTGGAAACCGTCAGCTATTATGTTCACACACGGATTTTGGCTATTATGCTCACACATGGATTTTTCTGCGGGAATCGTGTGTAATTAAAACTACAGTACTCTTAAATTTCGGTGACTGGCATTTGTACTGTCCCCGTCGATCTATATTCCGGCCGGCAATAAATACTACCTTGCTCACATCGTCCCGCCTGCATTCTCATCTACATCCTCCCATCGCTCGCCCTCTCTCTCTCTCTGATGTAGGGTAGAGACCCTAATCGCCCGATCTTTCATGAAAGGAGCGAATCCCGGGGAAATCACGAAGAACACAAGGAGGAACGGAGAGAAAACACAACAAGAAACACGACAGGAAACACTAAACCGACATGAATAAGTCACACATGGGCTAGATCCTCGAGTACATAAGGAGAGATACACGAATCCACGGACAACTAAGGACGATACACGATAACCGGTCTTCTCCGTGAGGAGGTCTTGATGTTCTTCCCACAAGAGGGGTCTTGAATCCGTTAGGGGGATCTTCTCCAGTGGAGGCTCGAATCTCCGAGGAGAAGGTAACCAAGTGGATGAGCAAAGCTCTCTCACAAATATGAGCTAAACATTTGCTAACCCTAGTACGGAGCTAAGGGACAAGTATATATAGTCTAAATCCACGAAAGGGTAAGTGATGAGGGGATACATGGGCCCTAGGCCTGTTCTCTACGCACAGGCAGGGCGGTAGTACCGGGCAACGGGCGGTAGTACCGCTCAAAGCGGTAGTGTCGCTGGCTCAGGCGGTAGTATCGGACCCGAGTCGTGCGAACACAGGGATTTGTCGGGTTGAGCGGCAGTGGAGCGGATGCCCGGTGGCAGTACCGCTTGAAGGGCTTCAGCGGTAGTACCGCTCGCCAGCGGTAGTACCGCTCGTCATGGCGTGTGCGGCTCCTCTTCAGGCTCTTGACGTCCATCTCGTTCCGTAGCTCCTTCCAGGCTGGTTCCTTGGTACCTAATGACATAAAACATCTCCTGTGAGGTAGTAACCATGTCTCAAGTGGATCGGAGTGGAATTGTGAGAGGAGAGATGTCACCTCGGTTTCAAGAGCTCTTGCACGTGCTCGTGTCATGGGTCCAAGAGGTGTCATAGTAGATGTAGTTGGGTCCATGGGGATGGCCTTGGGATGCTCCGCATTGCTCTCCCTCTCTCTCTCTCTCTCTCTCTCTCAAATCTCTGCCATGGCACCGCCAGTCTGCCCACGCGCCGACGAGGAGTCGCCGCCCCCCGAGGACGCTCACTCGATTAGTAGCGACGAGGACCCCTACGCGCTGCCTGACGAGGTTGCACCAGACCCCCCAACTTTGGATTGGTTTTGGGGCCAGTACAATCTTTGTCTGTCGAAGTCGCTGCCGCCGGCTGAGAAAGCCACGCAAGTGGCGTTCAAGAAGGAGATGGCGGAGGAGGAAGCCAGGTACCAGGCGGCCTATGAAGCCCGTGATGCCGCCTAGAAAAAGGAGGCAGTGGAGCTTTGGGGGCGGGCGCGTCGTCGTGCCGAGGAGGTGTATGAAGACGAGTACTTTGCGAGGAAGGTCATAGGCACTGGGCGCCTCGTCACTGTGTGGAGGTGGGCCGATAAGCTCCAGCGTGCCACAGACGAGGAGCTCCGGTGGGCGCCCAACGAAATGGCAAGATCGGTACGTCAAGCACTACGAGGCGGAGGAGTAAGAGTACTGCCTCCGCACTGGGAAGACGCCGCGCACCAGGGAGCTGCGGGCGAGGGGCTGTCGGAATACTGGCCCCAGGAGTGATTATTAGTTTTAGTATTGATCGTTTTCAATTTTATGCATTGTACATAGTAGTTAAGTATCATCACGTATATGTGATGATATTATATATATATATATATATATATTCTGTGATAATCTAATGAACAATTAATATATATATATATATTATGAATTCCATTTTCTATCTGTTTTTCTATACTAATTTGAATCTAGCTATTATCATACACATATACATAATGGAAAGCGTATATACACACATTGAAACAGAACATATAAGAATGGAAAACAGAGTACAAACATTGAAACAGAGAAATAAAACGGAGCAATACTATGATTGATGTGAATACAGAGCTATCCACATTGAAACGACTTTTCAAAATAAAACGCGTCCATGAGACCATGACCAGCAGCCCTTGCCTAGGGTAGCTCGTGGCTCTTCCTGAGCTCGTGCAGGCATTCGTCCAAAGCGGTCGACATGCTTGCGGTACATCTGGAGTGCGATCTCGAGCTCCAAGTTGGCTATTTCATCAGAGATCACCAGCTCCAGGATGTGACGGCCATGTTCCTCTACTGCACCCAGGTGGACACATGGGCCAAGGAGGCGGTCGAGCCTACGGACCAGCGCGTTGGCATCCAGCGGGGAGCAGACAAGGCGAACGGTGGCACCCATGCAAACGGCGCGGCGGGCGTCCAGTGCATGTATGGCGCGGCCGGCCTCTGGTGCAAATACGGTGCTGAGGGCCTCTACCGACTCCTGGCGAGGAATGGGGGTACCGACGAGACATGTACCCAGCTACGACGTCGTGTCGACAGCAGGCAAGCGCCGCTTGATCTTCTCTCGCTATGTGGCGCGCCGTGCCTCTCGCTCTGCAGTGCTCCAACGGCCTCATCGTGCAGCGAGCCACAGCCTATCGGCGTGGACGGGCCTAGCTTGCTATGCGGCGCGCCATCAATCATGTTGTGCGGCGAGCTGCAGCCTGTCGGCACTGACATGCCTATCTTGATCCGCGGCGCTCAAGCGCCATGCGCGAATGGTTTGCTCAACCCTGGTGATAACGCGCATCATGGCATCCTCCATCGTGTTGCCAGGGAACGCCTTGGCCTCGGTGGGCCGTGGCGCCTGCTCATTTTCCTCGTCGACGAGGTTGATGGCAGAGGCGGTGCTTTGGTGGGTTGGCATGCTTGGAAAAGGTGGATGTGCTATAGGCTGCGCTTGTCGCCTCCGTGCGTTGCGCGCCCCCTATGCGCAATATAGCAGGGTGGCGGGAAACAAGTGAGGAAATGGCGGTAAAAAAACAAGGACCTTGAGGTTAAATTAGCTGAGGGAATGGGGTATTTCGTACATTTGATCGAAATGACCCATCCCATCACCTAATTTAACATCGACACAACTTCCCATCCAGTCACCCATCTGATGGCTGCTCCAGCCTAAGCACACTTAACTTGATAGTTTTCTTACATGAGCTACTAGTGGAACAGCTAGTTTGCTGATAGGAATGCCTCTTCACATCCTTATGGCGTATCCGGATGACCGCCCATCCCACAATGGCCAATAGATGTTGTGTAGACAGAGCATATCACATACGTCTTATTAGAAGCAACCGTCTACATTATTATCGGTCTTCACACACATTTCTGATTACAGACCTGTTTGCCGCGTATCACACACATCTTGTTATATTGAACCATTTCTATTCTCTTGCTTAATCACAAACAGTTCATCCGAGTGAACCGTATGTTGTACATCGCACACACCTTGATCGGGCTGACCGTTTCTTTTGTGTTGCCTAATCACAAATAGTTCATCTGAGTGAACCGTATGCTGTGTATCGCACACGCCTTCATCTGGCTACCCGTTTCTTTTGTTACTCCTCATCGCAAACAGTTAATTGAACTGAACCATATGCCCTTCATCGCACACACAACTAAAACCCGAACCGTGTTTGATGCATCCGTCATCGCAAATGTTTTACACATTTCTGACGGTTTTCATACAGCACCGTTTGCGATTATTGCATCGCACACAGTTTCTTGAAAGGTCTCTAATCGTACTGTCGCGTTAGCAGCATCCTGTAGTAGTGTATGGGCAAATGATACATAATGGACAATTACCCATAACCATGTGAGAGCCATGTAGAAGGAATGCCGAAGTCATTGTGCAATGGAAATAGTGTGAAAACCATTCCACGGGATCCCATTCTATCATTGCTCTCTAGAGCATGTTTTGTCAACTCATGGGATTGTGAGGTTGAGAAGTATTCATGGGTACCTACACAAAAGAGACACAAACCAAAGAAAGTATGTGTGTGGTAAATGTACACATCATTCATCATGATGTGTATGTTGATGTCTACAATGCAACTTTATTCTTATAGACACGTGTTGGGCTTCCAAGCGCAGAGTTTTGTAGGGCAGTAGAAATTTTCCCTCAAGTGGATGACCTAAGGTTTATCAATCTGTGAGAGGTGTACGATGAAGATGGTCTCACTCAAACGACCCTGCAACCAAATACAAGAAATCTCTTATGTCCCCAACACAACCAATACAGTGGAAAATTGTATAGGTGCACTACTTCGGCAAAGAGATGGCGATAAAAGTGTAATATGGATGGTAGAAATATATTTTTATAATCTGAATAAATAAAAACAGCAAGGTAGAAAATAGTAAACGGGCACAAAAAAGGTATTGCAATGCTTAAAAACAAGGCCTAGGGTCTGTACTTTCACTAGTGCAATCTCTCAGCAATGCTAATATAATTGGATCATATAACTGTCCCTCAACATGCAACGAAGAATCACTCCAAAGTTCCTATCTAGCGGAGAACATCAGATGGAATTGTTTGTAGGGTATGAAACCACCACAAAGCTATTCTTTCTGATCAATCTATCCTAGATTTCGTACTAAAATAACACGAAGCTATTCTTTCTGATCGATCTAACCAAGAGTTTGTACTAAAATATCACCAAAGCAAATTCAGATTCATAATATTCGATCCAAGACAAAGAACTTCAAAGAGTGCCCCAAGATTTCTACCGGAGAAACAAAGACAAGAACGTGCATCAACCCCTATGCATAGATTACCCCAATGTCACCTCGGGAATCCACGAGTTGAGTGCCAAAACATATTACAAGTGAATCAATGCAATACCCCATTGTTACCATGAGTATTCAATTGCATGACATATATCAAGTGGTCTCAAATCCATAAAAAGTATTCAATCTGATAACAATGAAATCTGAAAGGGAAAAATTCAATTCATCACAACAAGATAGAGAGGGGAAAACACACATGATCCGACTATATTAACAAAGCCCACGATACATCAAGATCATGACATCTCAAGAACACGAGAGAGAGAGAGAGAGAGATTAAACACATAGCTACTGGAACAAACCCTCGGCCCCAAGGGTGGACTACTCCCTCCTCATCGTGGTGGCCACCGGCATGATGAAGATGGCCACTAGAGATGATTCCTCCCTCTAGCAGGGTGCTGGAACAGATCCAGATTGGTTTTCGGTGGCTACAGAGCCTTGCGGTGGCGGAACTTCTGATCTAGGTTAACCCCGAGGGGTTTCAGAATATTTCGGAATTTATAGGGCAAAGAGGGGGTGCGGGAGGCCATCGAGGTGGGCACAACCAACCTAGGCGCGGCTGGGCCCCCAAGCGCGCCCTGGTGGGTTGTGTCCCCCTCGGGGCACCCCCCATGTGCTGCACTGGCCCATCCTGGGTGTTCTGGTCCATAAAAAATCTCCGAAAAGTTTCGCATTGTTTGGACTCCGTTTCATATTGATTTCCTGTGTTGTAAAAAACAAGCAAAAAACAGCAACTGGCACTGGGCACTGGCTCCATAAGTTAGTCCCAATAATGATATAAAGTTGTTATAAAATGATTGTAACATCCTAGAATGATAATATAACGGCATGGATACTTCATAAATTATAAATACGTTGGAGACGTATCAGCATCCCGAAGCTTAATTCCTACTCGTCCTCGAGTAGGTAAATGATAAAAGAAATAATTTATGAAGTGTGAATGCTAGAAAAGTGCACAAGTTTGATCAATGATAGTTTCAATCACTTCTACTAGCATCATAACATCAATTATTTCTTATAAAACTTCTCATGTTATAGTAGCAACCAATTCACATGTTAAGGTTCAAACAATGAATTCTCTTGAAACTCAGCAGCCTATGTTCTTAGTCACCAAGCAATTGCAATTCAACTTATTCAACGGAGTTTAATTAAGAGCTCCACATACTCAACCATCATATAGTCTTCTACGAGTGCTAACACTCACCTCATACACATGAGCAAAACGTTTCAACTAGACGGATAGAAAGATAGGGGCTTATAATTTCACCTCCCAACGTATTCACCCCAAGGGTGATGTCAACAATAATAACTCATGGTAACCATATCCAACTGGATATATGTGCCTAGATCTTTCCTCACCACATGGTGCTTGCCAAAAGAGAAAAATAAAAAGGAATAGAGAGAAAAACTTTGAATCTTTGCATAAAAGTAAATACTAAAAAGTAAAAGATAGGCCATTCACAGAGGGAAGCAGAGGTTGCCATGCGCTTATTTGTTTGTATGATCAACCCCTTAGTGCAAAAGAACGTCACGTTATATTGCCCCTTATGATAGCAACCTTTATTATGTAGTCTATCACTTTTTTTCTTTGCCATCACAAGTTCATACAATGCTCAATTTTCTCTTACACTAAATGATCTAACACTTCTAGAAGCAATTTTTATTGCCTTATTGCACCGAGGACAACTTACTTGAAGGATCTTATTCAATCCTTAGGTAGGTATGGTGGACTCTTGAAAATAAGATTTGGGTTTAAGAGTTTTTGGATGCACAAGTAGTATCTATACTTGGTGCGGAATTTTTGGCTAGCAAGGATGGGGGGCAAGCACCACATGTTGATGTCAATATAACTTCTATGTGAGTATGAACAAACATAAACCATTACATTGTCTTCCTTGTCCAACATCAACAATTTTGGCATATAATATTTTGATTGGGGCTCACAATCACAAAAGATTTCCAAGATAGTGTATTTGTATGTGAAAGTTATCTTCCTTATACTAATTATTCGTGAATTGCTTGTATGACCAATATTGTGATTGACAAGCCTCAAAAGATTTTACTTTCTAAACCCAATGTGAAGTTACCACTAGGCATGATATGATTTCAATATCATGACATTCAATTTATTCAACAATTTACTCATAGGATATAAGTGAAGCACAAGAGTAATGGCAAGCTACTCCAAAAAGATATAAATGAAGATCATGAGGATAATATTTCTTTCTCTCAAATTAATTTAAGTGAAGCAAGAGATAATTTATTCAAAAATACTAAAGCACACCGTGCTAAAAAAGATATAAGTGAAGCACTAGAGGAATTCCATAGAAAAGAGCTTCGTTGACGGGATGTGAATGCCGCTTACTTAGCTTCCCTGGAAACTATTTGAGGATTCTATTTTATTTAAAAACTTTCAGATATAAGTATTTTATTAAAACATCAAGCAAAATGAAAATAAAATGACATTCTAATAATAGCACAACTCATATGAAGAAGCAAAAACTTAGGCTCAACCGATACTAACCGATAATTGTTGAAGAAGAAAGGTGGGATGCCTACCGGAGCATCCCCAAGCTTAGATGCTTGAGACTTCTTGAAATATTATATTGGGATGTCTTTGGCATCCCCAAGCTTGAGCTTTTAAGTCTCCTTAATTCTTCTCATATCACGATTTTCCTAAATCTCAAAAGCTTCATCCACACAAAACTCAACAAGGACTCGTGAGATAAGTTAGTATAAACCAATGTAAAAACCTGATCATTCTATACTGTAGAAAATCACTAAAATTATTATTCAACATTTCATACTAAATGCCTTTGCACATTTACTACTCCTATACTCAAATAGAATCATTAAACAAGAAAACATATGCAAACAATGCAAACATAATAGCAATCTGCCAAAACAGTATAGTCTGTAAAGAATGCAAGAGTATCAATAGTTACCTAACTCCAAAAGTTATGAAAAAAATACCAAACTGTATAAAAATTATCAGAGCTTATTCTTAAAAAAATTCAACATTTTATCATATTCTGACTTTTCTAGGGAATTTTTGGAACAACAGTAAACTTTCTGTTTTCAAACAGCAACATGTATACTTGCAAAATAAGCATGGAAAGGCTATCATTGCCACTTTTATTGGAAAAAAAGATGCAAAACATTATTCTAAATAACATCAAGAAAATCCTAACAAAATAAAATGAATGAAGATATAGCTCCAAATGAGGTTACCTATAATGTTGAAGACGAAAGAGGGGGTGCCTTCTGGGGAATCCCCAAGCTTAGTTGCTTGGATCTTCCTTGGATATTACCTTGGGGTGCCTTGGGCATCCACAAGATTAGGGTCTTGTCACTCCTTATTCTCCTCATATCGACATCTCACCCAAAACTTGAAAACTTAAATCACACAAAACTTAATAGAACTTTGTGAGATAAGATAGTATGATAAAGAGCAAACCATTTCACTTTTGGTACTGTCAAAGACAAGATTCATAAGTGTTCTCACAAAATGACTACTGTAGCATATTATTTCCACAAATTATATTGAGCAATATAATCCATGGAAACTAGAAAGCAAGCAAAGTATGCATTGAAAACAGAATCTGTCAAAAGCAGAACAGTCTGTAGTAATCTGTACTCCAACCAAAATAGTGGGATCATTACTTCCTAAAGTTTACACTCTTCCAAACCCACTTTCATGAATATAATCATCACAAATAGGCGTCATGCTTTCATCATAATAAATGTGCACATCAAAACTTGGGGGACTAAAAACATCATATTCCACAAATATAGCATCCCCAAGCTTATGGCTTTGCATACCATTAGCATCATGGATATTCAAAGAATTTATACTAACAACATTGCAATCATGCTCATCATTCAAATATTTTGTGCCAAACATTTTATTGACTTCTTCATCTAATAATTGAGCACAATTTTCCGATCCATCATTTTCAAGAAATATATTATAAAGATGATCAATAATATGATGCAACCTCAATTCCTTTTTATCTAGTTTTCTTTTATAAACCAAACTAGTGATAAAACAAGAAACTAAAAGATTCGATTGCAAGATCTAAAGATATACCTTCAAGCACTCACTTCCCTGGCAACGGTGCCCGAAAAGAGCGTGATGTCTACTACGCAACTTTATTCTTGTAGACACGTGTTGGGCCTCCAAGCACAGAGTTTTGTAGGGTAGTAGCAATTTTTCCCTCAAGTGGATGACCTAAGGTTTATCAATCCATGAGAGGTGTAGGATGAATATGGTATCTCTCAAATGACCCTGCAATCAAAAACAAGAAATCTCTTGTGTCCCCAACACACCCAATACAATGGCAAATTGTATAGGTGCACTAGTTCGGCGAAGAGATGGTGATAAAAGTGTAATATGGATGGTAGAAATATATTTTTATAATCTGAATAAATAAAAATAGCAAGGTAGAAAATATTAAACAGGCACAAAAATGGTATTGCAATGCTTAAAACAAGGCCTAGGGTACGTACTTTCACTAGTGCAATCTCTCAACGGTGCTAATATAATTATATCATATAACCGTCCCTCAACGTGCAACGAAGAATCACTCCAGAGTTCCAATCTAGCGGAGAATATCAGACGGAATTGTTTGTAGGGTATGAAACCACCTCAAAGCTATTCTTTCCGATCAATCTATCCTAGAGTTCGTACTAAAATAGCACGAAGCTATTCTTTCCGATCGATCTAACCAAGGGTTCGTATTAAAATAACACCAAAGCAAATTCAGATTCGTAATATTCAATCCAACACAAAGAACTTCAAAGAGTGCCCCAAGATTTCTACCGGAGAAACAAAGACAAGAACGTGCATCAGCCCCTATGCATAGATTACCCGAATGTCACCTCGGGAATCCACAAGTTGAGTGCCAAAACATATATCAAGTGAATCAATACGATACCCCATTGTTACCACGAGTATTCAATTGCAAGACATATATCAATGTTCTCAAATCCATAAAAAGTATTCAATCAAATAACAACGAAATTTGAAAGGGAAAAACTCAATTCATCACCACAAGATAGAGAGGGGAAAACACCATATGATCCGACTATGTTAGCAAAGCCCGCTATACATCAAGATCATGACATCTCAAGAACACGAGAGAGAGAGAGAGAGATAGAGATTAAACACATAGCTACTGGTAGAAACCCTCAGCACCGAGGGTGGACTACTCCCTCATCATCATGGCCGCCGGGATGATGAAGATGGCCACCGGAGATAATTCCCCCCTCCAGCAGGGTGCCGAAACGGGTCTAGATTGGTTTTCGGTGGCTACAGAGCCTTGCGGCGGCGGAACTTTTGATCTAGGTTAACCTCGAGGGTTTTCGGAATATTTGGGAATTTATAGGGCAAAGATGAGGTGCGGGAGGCCACCGAGGTGGGCACAACCCACCTAGGCGCGCCTGGGCCCCCGGGCGCGCCCTGGTGGGTTGTGCCCCCCTCGGGGCACCCCCCAGGTGCTGCACTAGCCGATCTTAGGTGTTCTGGTCCATAAAAAATCTCCAAAAAGTTTCGTGGTGTTTGGACTCCGTTTGATATTAATTTCCTGCGATGTAAAAAACAGGCAAAAAACAACAGCTGGCACTGGGCACTCGATCAATAAGTTAGTCCCAAAAATGATATAAAGTTGTTATAAAATGATTGTAAAGCATCTAAGAATGATAATATAATGGCATGAATACTTCATAAATTATAGATACGTTGGAGACGTATCATATGTGCACCTGTGAGTTAGTACAAGATAAGCAATGCTCAAAAAAATTTGAAGCATGGTATATGAAATGTCATCCATCATGAAAGAATAGTTTTTATGTATGACATGATGGGGACACAATTGAGCATGCAATTACATGGCACAACAATAACATTATCGTTCATGGGGAGCATATTGTGCACACAAGTATTAGGATCATGAAATGGATTAGTTGTATCAAAATCTACTAAAATGTACGAGAAAACTATGGGGGTCTGCTCATGAGCAATATCGGAAATTATATGGAGAAAATGGACAACATCCAAAACAATGCATATCCGAAGCTAGGTGGTCATGTCATGGCTTATGATTGAAATGATGCAAAGGGAGCAT
The DNA here is from genome assembly GCF_018294505.1 of Triticum aestivum. Classification (NCBI taxonomy): domain Eukaryota; kingdom Viridiplantae; phylum Streptophyta; class Magnoliopsida; order Poales; family Poaceae; genus Triticum; species Triticum aestivum. The sequence continues at coordinate 172,062,966 of NC_057794.1, read as the reverse complement.
ATAAATATCATCACAAGAGAAGCAAATGCCAATAACCATGGGCTTGTCATATATGCCATATGTGCAAATTGGGTTTATTTTAATGGCATATGCATAGTCACTACGAAGAGATTGGAAATAGGACATATTGTTGATCTCATGTATAGCATCTGACAAGGCAAGCAGGTTGTCGAACATGATGTGACCGAGAGAATTATCACAAGAAATCCTATCTAACATGGCATCACAACTAATAGACTCCACATGGCAATCATCATACTCATCATAAATGGGTAAATCATCGCATGGGGAAATCATACTAGCATGAAGCATGATAATAGGTGGATCAACATCATGCAAGCAAGCAATGTCAAGATAGTCCCCTAGTGGAACAAGAGCATCACCTTCACCTATATTACCTTTCTCATTCCGTTCATGTGGTGTAGGTGAGGTGGCAAGGACCAAATCATGGTCATCATCTTCATCTTGATGGAACCATGTGGGGGTGCATCATATTCCACCATGGCCATTGCCTTGTCTACAGGAAGGGGAAGTCATCGAGGATAGGTGCGTCATCATAAATGGGACCTAGCACCAAATGAGAAGAGACAATAGAGGTAGATGTTAAGTCGTTAGTGTTGCAAGTGGCCTCACATGACCTATAAACTATCTCACTCTCTGTATGTGGTGGCTCACTCACTCCCTCAAAATAGGTGCACTCAAAGTCACATATGGCGGAGTCACTTGTCTCACTCAAGTGGTAGGGGTTGTGGCTCTCCTCGCATGGGAATTGGGGCAACTCATCATATATGGGGCTATAAGTCACTCTCACTCTCAATATGGTGACAAAAGTCACTCAAGTCATCAAACGTTGTCGTGGTCGAAGGGAAAATCCTGTGCTCAACCATCTCATCACCATCGCCGTGGATGAAGGCCGAAGATCGAAGATCATTGCTCTCCTCCATGACCGAAGGGAAAATCCCATGCTCGATCATCTCGTCACAGTCACTATGGATGAAGGCCAAAGATGGCACATCATCACTCTCGCCTCCAAATATGGAAGTATTGATGAGGACATGACTACCTTGGATACGACCAAAAATATTGCATACATGTATATTTGTGAGGTGATTTCTAATGCAAACTATGCAATAATTTATTTATGTCATCCTGGACAAAAATACCTCATAGACTTTTGTGCCATGTCTAATTGCAGGTGTATGTGACATTTGTACAATCCACATATGAAGATAAGGGAAAAATAGAAGTTTATGTGCTGTTCAAAAAGTCCTCTCACGTCACTTTTGAGCCAAGAGAAGATAGAGTCCAAGTCTCTCACATTCTGGATTCAGATTCGAACTGCACAGACATACCTGACTCAAAACTCCAATAACTCCTTCATACAAACCCCAAATTGGGTGATTCTTTTTTTGTTGGAAAGTAGATTTCGTGCACTTTCCAACACAATTGGATCCACCTTCAAATTCGTCCGGAGCGTTGAGTTATGGACAAAACAATCTGACGTTGCAGCAGAATCCGAGTCAAACTACAATCCCAAAGGTGTTGCATCACCTCCACTTGAGCCCATGAGCCTTGTACGACCTAGGGTTAGTTTTAGGCTTCCTTGTGAGGTCCTCCCACCTCCTTGGCCGCCACCCCTTGCTCCTATATAAGTAGATCCATCTAGTAGCTTTTTGCTTGGGTTTTGTTTAGATTAAAAGTTTGCCATAGCTGCAACTTTGCGTACTTCGTTTGTGTTCAATGACCAGACCAAGACGTCACAGAATCCCACCTTGATCAATAAAGCTTTCGTCTTATATTCGCAATATCTAGATTGCAATCTCAGTTTCTTGCTTCTTCTTTGTTTTGCTCGTAGGAAATAGACCCTCATGGTCAGGTTGATCGTGCTCCGGCGTGGTCAATAACCCTCGCAAGTTGGTTTAGCGATTGCTAAGGCATGACGTCTTCACACAATCGTAGTCGGATCGTCAAAGTCGACTCCCACAGAAAACGATAGCTATCTCATCGAAACATCAAGACACCTTACCTCTATCAAGTGGTATCAGAGCCAAGTTGCTCAGTGAGAATTTCCATTTTTCCTATATTAGATTTTTTTTTCTTACCTATTGTCCAAGAAAAAGCTAAAAAAAGTTAGATCTATTCATCCTTTGTCCAAGCTAGTCTAAGCCATTGCAATTTTCTTTTCATTGCTTGCATAGTTTAATTATCGGTTTCATCGTCGTGTCGAGTTGCTGGTCTTAGTGTCTAGTTCATTTAGAGTTTCGAGTTCTGTTCACATTAGTCAAGCCGCCATTGCATCGTTATCCCTTCCGCAGTCAACCACCCATCCATCAATTTCCACCACGCGCTACCCATCGTTCATTGTCATAATCATAGTTGAGATCGCTCACATCTTCGCTTGATCCAATCTGCATCTTATCTAGTTTGTTTTGGAAAGAGGGAGAGAGAAAAAAAGACAGAGAAAAAAAGTCTGAGAAAAAAATTGAAAGAAAAAAAGAAAAAGCGAAAAATGTGAGGAAAAAAAGAGAGAAAGAAAAACAAAATTCAGATGTATCTAGACTCAATCTCGTAGTTGAACTCGGATTGGAATCTGTTTTGTGCACTGTTCAGTAAAACAGGCATAACTTTCTCATACGAAGTCTGTTTTGGCTCTGAGAGTACTCAAATGAAAGCTAGCAATGAGCCGCATCTAAATAGTTGCAGAAACTAGTTCAATATTTGGCTGAAGGAAATATGCCCTAGAGGCAATATTAAAGTTGTTATTTATATTTCCTTATATCATGATGAATATTTATTATTCACGCTAGAATTGTATTAACCAGAAACTTAGTACATGTGTGAATCATAGACAAACAGAGTGTCACTAGTATGCCTCTACTTGACTAGCTCGTTAATCAAAGATGGTTAAGTTTCCTAACCATAGACATGAGTTTTCATTTGATAAACATGATGACATCATTAGAGAATGATGTTATTGACATGACCCATCCGTTAGCTTAGCACTATTATTGTTTAGTTTATTGCTATTGCTTTCTTCATAACTTATACATGTTCCTATGACTATGAGATTATGTAACTCCCGAATACCGGAGGAGCACTTTGTGTGCACTCAAATGTCACAACGTAACTGGGTGATTATAAAGATGCTCTACAGGTGTCTCCAATGGTGTTTGTTGAGTTGGCATAGATCGAGATTAGGATTTGTCACTCCGACTGTCAGAGAGGTATCTCTGGGCCCTCTCGGTAATGCACATCACTATAAGCCTTGCAAGCAATGTGACTAATGAGTTAGTTTCGGGATGTTGCATTACGAAACGAATAAAGAGACTTGCCGGTAATGAGATTGAACTAGGTATGATGATACCGACGATCGAATCTCGGGTAAGTAACATACCGATAACAAAGGGAACAACGTATGTTGTTATGCAGTTTGACCGATAAAGATCTTCGTAGAATATGTAGGAACCAATATGAGTATCCAGGTTCCGCTATTGGTTATTGACCGAGATGAGTCTCGGTCATGTTTACATAGTTCTCGAACCCGTAGGGTCCACACGCTTAACCTTTGACAACGATCGGTATTATGAGTTAATGTGTTTTGATGTACCGAAGGTAGTTCGGAGTCCCAGATGAGATCATAGACATGACGAGGAGCCTCGAAATGGTCGAGACATAAAGATTGATATATTGGATAACTAAATTCGGACACCAGAATGGTTCCGAGGTGTATTGGGTATCGGAGTGCCGGAAGGGTTATCGGAACCACCGGGGAAGTTATGGGCCTTTTTGGGCCTTAAGGGAGAGAGAGGGAGCAGCCAAGGGCTAGCCACGCCCCCCCATGGGCCTAGTCCGAATTGGACTAGGGGGAGGGCCGGCGCCCCCTCCTTCCTTCTCCTTGCCCTCTCCTTCCTTCTTCTCCTAGTAGGACTAGGAAAGGGGGGTCCAACTCCTACTAGGAGTAAGATTGCCCCCCTTTGGGCGCGCCCTATAGGGCTGGTCGGCATCCCCCTTGCTCCTTTATATATGGGGGAAGGGGGCACCCTTGGGCACACAAGTTGACAATTGTTTTAGCCATGTGCGGTGCCCCCTCCACAGAAACACACCTCGGTCATATTGTCATAGTGCTTAGGCAAAGCCCAGCGTAACTTCATCATCACCATCACCACTCTGTCATGCTAACAAAACTCTCCCTCGGCCTCAGCTGGATCTAGAGTTCGAGGGATGTCACCGAGCTGAATGTGTGCAGATCACGGAGGTGTCGTGCGTTCGGTACTTGATTGGTTGGATCGCGAAGACGTTCGACTACATCAACCGCGTTACTTAACGCTTCCACTTTCGGTCTAGGAGGGTACGTAGACACACTCTCCCCTCTCGTTGCTATGCATCTCCTAGATAGATCTTGCGTGATCATAGGAATTTTTTTGAAATACTGCGTTCCCCAAGAGTGGCATCCGAGCCAGGTCTATGCGTAGATGTTATATGCACGAGTAGAACACAAAGGAGTTGTGGGTGTGGGTGTGGGTATATACATATTGCTTGTCATCACTAGTTGTTTCTTGATTCGGCGGTATTGTTGGATGAAGCGGCCCGGACCGACATTATATGACAGCATTCATGAGACTGGTTCTACCGACGTGCTTTGCACACAGGTGGCTGGCGGGTGTCAGTTTCTCCAACTTTAGTTGAATCGGATTCAATGAACAGGGTTCTTTCTGAAGATCAAAAAGCAATCACAATACTCCGTTGTGGTTTGTGATGCGTAGGTAAGAACGGTTCTTGCTAAGCCCATAGTAGCGACGTAAAACTTGCAACAACAAAGTAGAGGACGTCCAACTTGTTTTTGCGGGGCATGCTGTGATGTGATATGGTCAGGACGTGATTGTATAAATTATTGTATGAGATGATCATGTTTTGTAACACAGTTATCGGCAACTAGCAGGAGCCATATGGTTGTCGCTTTATTGTATGAAATGCAATCGCCATGTAATTGCTTTACTTTATCACTAAGCAGTAGCGATAATCGTAGAAGCAATAGTTGGCGAGAAGACAACGATGCTACAATGGAGATCAAGGTGTCAAGCCGGTGATGATGGTGATCATGACAGTGCTGTGGAGATGGAGATCAAAGGCACAAGATGATGATGGCCATATCATATCACTTATATTGATTGCATGTGATGTTTATCCTTTATGCATCTTATTTTGCTTAGTACGGAGGTAGCATTATAAGATGATCTCTCATTAAATTTCAAGGTATAAGTGTTCTCCCTGAGTATGCACTGTTGTTACAGTTTGTCGTGCGGAGACACCACGTGATGATCGGGTGTGATAAGCTCTACGTTCACATACAACGGCTGCAAGCCAGTTTTGCACACACTGAATACTTGGGTTAAATTTGATGAGCCTAGCATATGCAGATATGGCCTCGGAACACCGAGACCGGAAGGTTGAACATCAATCATATAGTAGATATGATCAACATAGTGATGTTCACCATTGCAAGCTACTCCATCTCACGTGATGATCGGATATGGTTTAGTTGATATGGATCACGTGATCACTTAGATGATTAGAGGGATGTCTATCTAAGTGGGAGTTCTTAAGTAATATGATTAATTGAACTTAAATTTATCATGAACTTAGTCCTGATAGTATTTGCATATCTATGTTGTAGCTCAATTGCTCGCGTATAACATCCCCGTTTTATTTATGATACGTTCCTAGAGAAAACTGTGTTGAAAGATGTTAGTAGCAATGATGCGGACTAGCTCCGTGATCTGAGGATTATCCTCATTGTTGCACAGAAGAATTATGCCCTTGATGCACCTCTAGGTGACGGACCTATTGCAGGAGCAGATGCAGACGTTATGAACGTTTGGCAAGCTCAGTATGATGACTAATTGATAGTCTAGTGCGCCATGCTTTACGGCTTAGAACTGGGACTTCAAAAACGTTTTGAACGCCACAGAGCATATAAGATGTTCCAAGAGTTGAAATTAGTACTTCAGACTCATGCCCGTGTCGAGAGGTATGATACCTCTCATAGTACTTTGCCTACAAGATGGAGGAGAATAGCTCAACCAGTGAGCATGTGCTCAGAATGTCTGAGTACTACAATCGCTTGAATCAAGTGGGAGTTAATCTTCCAGATAAGATAGTGATCGATAGAGTTCTCTAGTCACTATCACCAAGTTACTGGAACTTCGTGATGAAATATAATATGCAAGGGATGACGAAAACGATTCCCAAGATCTTCGTGATGCTGAAATCGACGAAGGTAGAATTCAAGAAACATCATCAAGTGTTGATGGTTAATAAGACCACTAGTTTCAAGAAAAAAGGGCATAGGAAAAGAAAGGGAACTTCAAAGAAGAACGTCCACCATGTTGTTGCTCAAGCGAAGAAGCCCAAGTCTGGACCTAAGCCTGAGACTGAGTGCTTCTACTGCAAAGGGACTGGTCACTTGAAGCGGAACTGCCCCAAATACTTGGCGGATAAGAAGGATGGCAAACTGAACAAAAGTATATATGATATACATGTTATTGATGTGTACTTTACTAGTGTTCATAGTAGCCCCTGGGTATGTAGCGATCCGACCTCAAACGGTCAAATCTCTGTGTATAAGTGTCATCCCTAGATCGGTAATGCTGACACACACAGTACTCGAGGATTTATAACAGAGTTCAATCACACACTTATTACATCGAATGTCTCAAAGAGTGAACTTATTACAATAATATGGCTGAAGGCCATCTAAAAACGATAACAGCAGAAGCTTCAAAGGTAAATGAGTCCATCAACTCCAACGGCATAGCTGAGTGCATGACAACGACCTAGCGCACCTTACTCTTCGTCAGAAAACTCTGCAACATAATATGTTGCAGCCTGTGTAGGTCAGCACATGGAATATGCTGGCAAGATAACACTATAGAGAAATGGACAAGTAACAGCTATAACTATATGCATATATGCCTGGTGGAGGCTCTATGGTTATCATTCTACAGAAAGCTAGTTTTTCCCTACAACAAAGGAATATATTTTATTTAACTAAAAAGTTTGTGGAAATACTTGAGAAGGTTCCTCCAACTCAATCCCGAAATAACAATTAACAACCCAACAAATTAATTGAGTAAAGTGATGAGATCAAATCAATAATTCAAGTACCGGATACTCAAGATGTCCATAACTGGGGACACGACTAACCATGATTAGTTTATACACTCTGCAGAGGTTTGCGCACTTTTACCCACAAGACTCGATCTCCTCCATTGTATTTCTCGCAGTGCATCATGTTTGAGAAACGGATGACCGAGACACAGTCTTTCCGAAGAGGTCCCCTTAACCGATATATAGGCCGGTACACCTACAACTCCCTACATCTGCTAGCCCATCATGGAAAGGTTTCCCACAAACTTACTTAACTATGCCAGAGCCCATAATGGCTTGTGGCTGCACACGGAAGTTTCTAGCATGAACAATATTATGATCCCTTTGAGCCTGGGTGGCAAACCATAGGATGATCGCACGGGTACTCCGGGATATCCCAGGACAACACTGGATTACTCCAGGTGCCCAGACAACCACTTGGGACTCCAGGGTGCCTCAACCAATCCACCCAGATGTGTATTAAAGTAGACACCTTATGTTAACCATTAATTAAAACTCTCACATCTGTCATGGATCACTCAAACCAAACCACGTCTACAAGCATAGCAGAATAAGCATAACGTAGAAGTAACTCCCAGGGTTTGAATGCAAGACAATAGGTTCCTACCTCACCAACTACTTCCCAATACCCACATGTTATCAAACCTACTCATGCAATGTTTGAGGGTTGAAACTAATGCATAAAAACTAGGTAATAAAGGGATATGATCAAAGTGTTACTTGCCTTGTTGACGATCTGAAAACCCTAGTGACTCATTGTAGCACGCTTCGCACTCCAGAAACTCTATCGTAAACAAACAATAGCATACATAAGCACTAAAGCATAAGATGCAAGGGTAAAACTCAAATGAAAAGATCCAAACTGAAAGTTCAACTGAAGAGCTTTGATTTGCAAAAAGAAACAATCAACTCAGAGCTACGAAACTCAAACTATGATCAAAAGATGTTCGAATTCAAAGCTGCTTCAAACAAAATTTTAAATTGTAAAAACCATGTTCAAGTTGGTTATCTGGAAAGAGGGGAACAAGATGAAGATTTTGGCGTTGGTTTCACTGGATTTGGACAAATGAGCAAAAATTAACGATTGTTTGGAGATCAGGGACTAATCTGTGATAAAAGTATTCGCGGATAGGTCGCTGCTACCTCTTGAGCACTGCGTTGGATTTCCCCGAAGAGGAGAGGATGATGCAGCAAAGTAGCGTAAGTATTTCCCTCAGTTTTTGAGAACCAAGGTATCAATCCAGTAGGAGGCTACGCGTGAGTCCCTCGTACCTACACAAAACAATAGCTCAACGCAACCAACGCGCTTAGGGGTTGTCAATCCCTTCATGGTCACTTACGAAAGTGAGATATGATAGAGATGATAAATAATATTTTTGGTATTTTTGGTATAGAGATGCAAAGTAAAAAGTAAAAGCAAAGTAAAAGCAAAGCAATAATAAAGTGATGGAGATTGATATGATGAGAAAGAGACCCGGGTGCCATAGGTTTCACTAGTGGCTTCTCTCAAGAGCATAAGTATTCTACGGTGGGTGAACAAATTACTGTTGAGCAATTGACAGAATTGAGCATAGTTATGAGAATATCTAGGTATGATCATGTATATAGGCATCATGTCCGAGACAAGTAGACCGACTCCTGCCTGCATCTACTACTATTACTCCACTCATCGACCCCTATCCAGCATGCATCTAGAGTATTAAGTTAAAAACTGAGTGACGCCTTAATCAAGACGACATGATGTAGAGGGATAGTTTCATGAAATATGATAAAACCCCCATCTTGTTATCCTCGATGGCAACGATACAATACGTGCCTTGCTGCCCCTTCTGTCACTGGGAAAGGACACCGCAAGATCGAACCCAAAGCTAAGCACTTCTCCCATGGCAAGAACAACCAATCTAGTAGGCCAAACCAAACTGATAATTCGAAGAGACTTGCAAAGATAACCAATCATACATAAAAGAATTCAGAGAAGATTCAAATATTATTCATAGATAGGCTTGATCATAAACCCACAATTCATCGGTCTCAACAAACACACCACAAAAAGAAGATTACATTGAATAGATCTCCATGAGAGAGGGGGAGAACATTGTATTGAGATCCAAAAAGAGAGAAGAAGCCACCTAGCTACTAACTATGGACCCGTAGGTCTGAAGTAAACTACTCACACTTCATCGGAGAGGCTTGGATGATGATGTAGAAGCCCTCCGTGATCGACGCCCCCTCTGGCGGAGCTCCATAATAGGCCCCAAGATGGGATCTCATGGATACAGAAAGTTGCGGCGGTGGAATTAGGTTTTTGGCTCCGTATTTGATCGTTTGGGGTACATTCATATATATAGGAGGAAGAAGTACGTCAGTGGAGCTTAGAATGGTCCACGAGGCAGGGGGCGCGCCCTCCACCCTCGTGACCGCCTCATGGGTTTCTTGACGGAGGTTCCAAGGCTCCTGGATCTTATCTGATGAGAAAATCACATTTCCTAAGGTTTCATTCCGTTTGGACTCGGTTTGATATTCCTTTTCTTCGAAAGCCTAAAACAGGCAAAAAACTACAATTCTGGGCTAGGCCTCCAGTTAATAGGTTAGTCCCAAAAATAATATAAAAGTGGCTAATAAAGCCCAACAATGTCCAAAACAGTAGATAATATAGCATGGAGCAATCAAAAATTATAGATACGTTGGAGACGTATCAGTCGCTGGCTGAAAAAGAAAAAGAAAAAGAAAAACCTAACGTATGAATGTTCGCTAACAGAACGAAACGAACGAAAATTGTTCGTTAAAATAAACTAATGGGTGAACGTTCGTCAAATAGCAAACTAAAAAAATAAAAAACGATCTAACCGGGATTAAACCAAATAAACCAAAAAAACGGGTTGGGGTCCATGCGGTCTTTAATGGTTCTTTAAAAAACCAGCGTGGTCGGCGGCGGTTTCCGGTGAGGCGGGCAGCGGCGGCTCGAGGCGGTGGGGTGCGGCGCGGGTGGTGCGGTAGCGGCGCGGTAGCGGCGGCGGCTAACGGCGGTGACACGGTGCTGCATAGGAGGCGGCGGCGCGGGTCTGGTGGGGAGAGGGGGCGGCGGCGGCGGCGCCGGGGCGGGTCGGCCTCGGACTCTGATGGGAGTCTGGCTCCCGCATGCGAGGGAGACGACGACAGCTCAGTTGGGCCGGCTCGGCTGGGCCTTTGGCCTAGTCGGGCGACGAAGACTTTTTTTTAAATAAATTTCGCCCAAAAGAAAAATCCTAATAAAATATAAAAAAAATTCTAAAAATACCAAAAATAATTTTTACCATCCAAACCTAATATTTAGGACAAAGTGAACATTTTTCTGGCCTACAAATTCAATTTTAAAAAATGCATATTTTTCTAATTTCAAATAAAATAGCAAATAAAATATTAATTTGATTTTTTTTAATTTTCTCCTCCAATATTCCTCTCTTTTGAAGAAGTCATTTTATATTCTCTCATTTATTTTTATTTTTGGAAATAATTGGAGATAAAATATTTAAAATCAAATTGATCCTCTTTTCAAATTTGCAAAAAAAAAATCAAATATGATAATTTGTGAAACCTCCAACTCTCTCCTTGGGTCCTTGAGTTGCTTAAGATTTCTAGGATCTCAACCAAGATGCAAATAAAATATGATATGCATATGATGACCTATGTATAACATCCAAATTGAAAATTGGGATGTTACAAACCTACCCCCCCCCCCTTAAGATGAATCTTGCCCTCGAGATTCAGGTTGGCTAGAGAATATGTGTGGGTGATCTTTCCGTAGATCTTCTTCTCGTTCCCAGGTGGCTTCATCCTCGGTATGGTGGGTCCACTGAACTTTACAAAACTTTATAACCTTGCCGTGTGTAACGCGGCTGGCAAACTCAAGTATCTTTACGGGTTTCTCCTCGTACGTTAGATCACTCTCCAACTGAATTGCTTCCAGGGACACTGTAGCTCTTAGAGGAATATCGGCTATCTTAGCATGGTACTTCTTCAATTGGGAAATGTGAAACGCATCATGAACTCCTGACAATCCTTCGGGTAACTCCAACTTGTAGGCAACTTCTCCCATACGCTCCAAAACTCGGTATGGTCCTACAAATCTCGGGGCTAACTTTCCCTTAACTCCAAATCGTTTAACTCCTCGGAGTGGTGATACGTGAAGATATGCTATGTCCTCAATCTCATAGACTACCTCCTTTCGTTTAGTGTCGACATAACTCTTCTTCCTGGACTGAGCTACCTTCAGTCTATCACGTATCAACTTAACCTTCTCTTCAGACTCCTTAATCAAATCTGGTCCAAACAACGGACGGTCTCTGACTTCATCCCACATCAAAGGTGTCCTGCACCTTCTTGCATACAAAGCTTCAAAAGGGGCCATCTTCAAACTATCCTAGTAATTGTTGTTTTATGAGAACTCTGCATAAGGCAAATTGTCATCCCAACTAGATCCATAATCTAGCGCACAAGCTCTCAACATGTCCTCCAGAATCTGATTGACTCTCTCGGTCTGTCCATCTGTCTGCGGATGAAAGGTTGTACTGAACTCTAGCCTGGTACCCAAAGTCTGGTGCAGCTGATTCCAAAACTTCAAGGTAAACTGTGTTCCTCTATCTGATATGATGGTCCTCGAAACTCCATGCAGACATACGATCCTGGTCATATATATCTTAGCCAACTTCGCACTCGTATAAGTGGTTTTCACTGGAATAAGGTGAGCCACTTTAGTCAAGCGATCAACTACTACCTAGATTGAGTGATATCCCGATCGTGTCCTGGGCAATCCGATGATAAACTCCATGCCAAGTTTATCCCACATCCATTCGGGTATCGACATAGGCTGAAGTAATCCTGCTGGCTTATGATGTTCTTCCTTCACTCTCTGACATTTATCACATACTGCTACATACTCAGCAATATCCTTCTTCATACCTGTCCACCAGAAATGTTCCTTCAAATCCAAATACATCTTGGTGTTTCGGCGGTGAATCAAGTATGGTGAGTCATGAGCTTCCTGAAGTATTAACTTCCTGATCTCCGCATTATTGGGCACATATACACGATCCTCAGACCATAACGTTTCGTGCTCATCCTCACGACAACCCTTGGCTTTTCCTTTGCTCATCTTTTCCTTTATCTCAGCAACTTCCTTATCATCCTTCTGAGCTTCTCGAATCTCTCCCAATAATGTGGACTAAACCTCCATTGCTGCAACAAAACCTCTTGGGACTATCTCCAAACGAAGCTCCTTGAGACCCTCGACTAACTCCTACAGTAATCCTCCGCTTACGAGGGTATTTACATAACTCTTGTGGCTCAAAGCGTCGGCTACGACATTGGCCTTTCATGGATGATAATGCAACTTCATAACATAATCCTTTATGAGCACCAACCATCTCCTTTGCCTGAGAGTTAATTCCTTCTACGTGAAGATATACTTCAAACTCTTGTGATCCGTGTATACATCACAACGGTTTCCAATAAGAAAATATCTCCAGGTCTTGAGCGCATGCACTACGGCTGCTAACTCCAAATCATGCGTGGCATAATTCAACTCGTAAGGTCAAAGCTGTCGTGAGGCATATGAAATAACTCTTTCATCCTACATAAGTACACCCCCAAGTCCTAGGAGAGAGCCGTCGCAATACACTTGGAAATCCTTGCATATATCCGGAAGAATCAACACTGGGGCTTTGACCAAACGTTTCTCCAACTCCTGAAAACTGGCCCCACAATCCTCGGTCCACTTGAATTTGGTGTCCTTCTTCAACAACTCCGTCATGGGTTTCGTAATCTTGGAAAAATTCTCAATGAACCTCCTATGATATCCCGCGAGTCCCAGAAAACTACGGATCTCTCCAACTGAGGTGGGTGCCAACCACTCAGTGATGGATGAAACCTTGGTAGGGTCTTTGGCTATACCTTCTCCAGATATAACATGTCCAAGAAATCCAACTTGCTTCGACCAAAACTCATATTTGCTGTAGTTGGCATATAGCTCATGTTCCCTAAGCTTCTCGAGAACTAATCGCAAATGTTCCTTGTGCTCCTCTTCATTCTTTGAGTATACCAAAATATCATCAATGAACACCAGAACAAACTTATCCAAGAAATCCATGAACACCTTGTTGATCATACTCATAAAATAGGCAGGGGCGTTAGTCAATCGAAAAGACATGAACATGTACTCATATAGCCCATACCTTGTGGTGAAAGCTATCTTAGGTATATCATGTTCTCGAATCTTCAACTGGTGGTATCCTGATCGAAGATTGATCTTGGAGAATACTTTAGCTCCCTGTAGTTGGTCTAATAGATCATTGATCATCGGTAGTGGGTACTTGTTCTTGATCGTCACCTCATTCAATGCCCGATAATCAACAACCATTCTCAAAGATCCATCCTTCTTCTCAACTAAGAGCACTGGGGCTCCCCAGGGTGACGAACTTGGTCGGATATAACCTTTCTCCACTAACTCCTTAATCTGCTTCTTAATTTCCTCTAGATCATTTGCAGGCATCCGATATGGTCTCTTTGATATGGGTCTGGTGCCTGGCAACAGCTCTATCAAAAATTCTATGTCTCGATCTTGTGGCATGACGAGTAATTCCTCTAGGAATACATCCGGGTAATCCTTCACAATAGGCACTTCTTCCTGAACAACTCCTGAGAGGAATTTACTTGGGTCCTCCTTGGTGCATGTTGTGATACGTACTTAATCGATTTACCCTCTGGGGTGGTGAGTAGAATTGACTTACTAGCACAATCGATATTTCCTCCTTACATTGATAGCCAATCCATGCCTAGTATCACATCCAATCCTTGTGACTCCAAAACTATTAGGTCTGAGGGGAAAACATGCCTACCTATGGTCAATGGCATCTGAAAACATCCTCTTCTTGCCATATACTCGTCTCCAGGTGAGCTTACTAACATAGGTGTCTTAAGAACTTTGGTGGGCAACTTATACTTATCCACAAATCCCCTCGATATGTATGAATGCGATGCACCTGTATCAAAAAGAATATTAGCAGTAAATGACTTAATCAAAAACTTACCGATAACTGCATCTGGCTGCTCTTCAACTTCCTCCACGTTAATGTGGTTCACCTGTCCTCTGGTGAAAGGGTTGGGCTTCTTCCCAGAGCTTCTATTGCCATTTCCATTCTTTGCTTCAGGACACTCGGTGGTGTAGTGTCCAGTCTTCCTGCACTTCAAACAAGTAATTTGACTTAGATCCTTCTTGGAAGGTGTGGTGGGGTTGTAACGGTTCTGTCTGTTGTTTCCTCCATTCCCATTACCATTCTTAGGGCCACTGTGGTTATGTGAGCTTCCTCCATTGTGGGCATGGCCTCCATGGTTATGATGGGTATGTCCTCCAGAGTTCGGGGTGAAACGAGGCTTTTGCTGAGCTCCAGAATTGTACTTCCCCTGTACATACTTCCTTTTGCGGCTCCCTATCTATTGTTGCTTGCCTTCAATCATGAGGGCCCTGTCTACCAACTCTTGGTAGTTAGTGAATATTGCCACCATCAACTGCATACTCAGCTCATCATTTGTCCCTTCCATAAACTTCTGCTTCGCGGCATCTGTGGCCACATCATCTGGGGCATAGCAAGCTAACTTACTAAACTCATCCACGTACTACCCCACAATACGATTTCCCTGGAGTAAGTTGCAAAACTCACGCTTCTTCATACTCATAACTCTGGTTGAGACATGGGTTGCGCGGAAAGCTTGCTGAAACTGATCCCATGTGGAATTGGGTATGGGAAAAGTGGATGTGTAATTCTTCCACCATGAGGCTGCGGGTCCATCCAATTGATGTGCGGCAAAGCGCACCTTCTCAGCATCTATGCAATCGGGGGTGGTCAGCTCCCTTCCAATCTTGTGGAGCCAGTCATCAGCAACAATCGGCTCAGTGCTACTAGAAAACACCGGTGGATTCAACCTCAGAAAATGAACTAAGTTGTCCACTGGAGGTGGTGGCGGTGGGTTGTTGTTGTTGCCTTGGTTCTGGACTAGTAGCTGCATCAAGGCATTCTGTTGTTGGATCAACTGAGCGAGCTCCGATGGGAATACAAATCCGGGGTCACGTCTCAGAGGCATCTGATAGGTTTAGAGGGGTGAGAAATAGAATAGTGTGAGGTCTAAAGGGAAATCACTACCCATATGCACATGAGACAAACACATTCATTATCACACCACTCAACTCAAACAAGGGCATACAAATGATTTAATCTACTATTACAAAAATACTCGGACTACTACTATATACATGGGGGAATACTACTGATAATATGGTGGTCAACTAGAAATTTTGATCGGAGGAAGACTCCATGATATCTGCTCCAGCTTCGTCTTCATAATCATCATCACTGTCAGGGTCGGAGTCGGTGTCGTCGATGATGATGTAGTCCTCGGGGTGGTTGTCCTCACCAGGTGTGGGATCTCCCATAAATATTCCTAGCTTCTTCTTCAGGTCTTCATTCTTCTCCATTAATCTCTAATTTCCTCTTCACATCCATCGCATGTAGACTTGTGTTCCTCTTCTAGCTCAATGTTTCGGGTCATCACCTTCTTCATGTCTATCATGCTAGTGCACATATGGTTCTCCTAACGACGAATGTGCTAGTTGAACTCCTGGATGTAGGCTGCAATGGACTTGTCCCTCCTGGTGTAGATCATCTCCCATTGCTCATCTCGGCGTCCACATATCTGGTAGATGGTGTCCTTAATATCCTTGTGGTATACTTCACCGATGCATCCCATGGCGACGTGAGCTCCCATGCTCTTTCCTAGACTCCAGGTTGGTGCATCAAAAGAAAACTCTATGGTCTCAGTAACTGGTGTGAAAGTCCTTCCTAGAACATGTACTCGAATTGTCCAGCGCTCTTCTTCAGGAAGAATGGAGATGTAGGTCCCCTTGAAGCTTGGTATTCTGATGCTCAGGTACTTAGTGGCTTCCTTCAAGTGTCGTCCAAACGGGGTGTCTTCATCCGGTTGAGCAAACTTGTTCCTTGGGTCCGCCATCCATAGAATAGAAAATGGAGAAGAGTCAGAAATGAGTAGTGAAGAGAGTCATATGGCTTATCTTAGTGGTCACGTCCTACAATCAGCGTGTACTCTGATACCATCTTGTAGCGATCTGACCTCAAACGGTCGAATCTCTGTGTATAAGTGTCATCCCTGGATCGGTAATGCTGACACACACAATACTCGAGGATTTATAACAGAGTTCAGTCACACACTTATTACATCGAATGTCTCAAAGAGAGTACTTATTAAAATAATATGGTTGAAGGCCATCTAAAAACGATAACAATGGAAGCTTTGAAGGTAAATGAGTCCATCAACTCCAACGTCATAGCTGAGTGCACGACAACGACCTAGCGCACCTTACTCTTCGTCTAAAAACTCTGCAACATAATACGTTGCAGCCTGTGTAGGTCAGCACGTGGAATATGTTGGCAAGATAACACTATAGAGCAATGAACAAGTAACAGCTATAACTATATGCATATATGGATGGTGGAGACTCTATGGTTACCATTTGGCAGAAAGCTAATTTTTCCCTACAACAAAGGAATATATTTTATTTAACTCAATCCCTAAATAATTATTAACAGCCCAACAAATTAATTAAGTAAAGTGATGAGATCAAATCAATAATTCAAGTACTAGATACTCAAGATGTCCATAATCGGGGACATGGCTAACCATGATTAGTTTATACACTCTGCAGAGGTTTGCACACTTTTCCCGACAAGACTCGATCTCCTCCGTTGTATTTCTCACATTGCATGGTGTTTGAGAAATGGATGACCAAGACACAGTCTTTCTGAAGAGGTCCCCTTAACCGATAGATAGGCTGGTACACCTACAATCCCCTACATCTGCTAGCCCATCATGGAAAGGTTTCCCACAAACTTACTTAGCTATGCTAGAGCCCATAATGGCTTGTGGCTGCACACAGAAGTTTGTAGCATGAACAATTTTATGATCCCTTTGACCCTGGGTGGCAAACCACAGGATGATCACACGGGTACTCCAGGATATCCCAGGATAACACTGGATTACTCCAGGTGCCCAGACAACCACTGGGGGCTCCAGGGTGTCTCAACCAATCCACCCAGATGTGTATTAATGTAGCCACCTTAAGTTAACCATTAATTAAAACTCTCACATCTATCATGGATCACTCAAACCAAACCACGTCTACAAGCATAGCATAGCAAAATAAGCATAACGTAGAAGTAACTGCCAGGGTTTGAATGCAAGACAATAGGTTCCTACCTCATCAACTACTTTCCAATACCCACATGTTATCAAACCTACTCATACAATGTTTGAGGGTTTGATGTAGGGTAGAACCCTAATCGCTCGATCTTTCATGAAAGGAGCGGATCCCGTGAAGAACACGAGGAACACGAGGGGAAAACGAGGGAAATCACGAGGGGAAACACGAGAGAATCACTCAACCAACAAGAAATAGTCACACATGTGCTAGATCCTCGAGTACATAAAGTAAGATACACGATCCACAATCAACTAGGGACGATACACGGTAACCTGTTCTTCTCCGTGAGGAGGTCTTGATGTTCTTCCCTAAAGAGGGGTCTTGAATCCACTTGGGGGATCTTCTCCGGTGGAGGCTTGAATCTCTGAGGAGAAGGTAACCAAGTGGATGAGCAAAGCTCTCACACAAAATATGAGCTAATCCTTTGCTAACCCTAACTAGAAGGAGGTGGAGGAGTATATATAGGCCTTAGCCACGAAGGGGGAAGTGGGAGAGGATACATGGGCCCTTGGCCCGTTCTCTGCACACAGGCAGGGGCCGGATGTCCGGGCTGGGGGCCGGATGTCTGGGGCTTCAGGACGGGCCAGATGTCCGGGGCAAGGGGCCGGATGTCCGGGCTGGCCTGGGTCTTCCAGATGCATTCGGTGATGGAGGGGCCGGATTTCCGGGCAAAGGGGGTCAGATGTCCGGGGCTTCGGGAGGAGCCGGCTGTCCGGGGTGATGGCCGGATGTCCGGGCTGTGCTGGGCCTTCGCGATGCTCTCTGGATGGCCGATGCCGGATTTTCGGGGGTCGGGCCGGATGTCCGGCCGCTATAGTAGTTGGCCCTTCTTCCTTCTCCTTCCTTCACTTCCGTGCACGCTTGGCCTTGGTCCTTGGGCTCTCCATGGTCTCCTCAGGTGTACCTGAGTATGCACAAGGTCCGCGCTTGAAGTAGCATCCATGTCTTACATGCGGAAAAGGAAGATTCGGAAAGGAGCGAGTTCACCTTAGGTCCAAAGGCGTATGCTTGAGTGTACATGGGGATGATCGTAGGATGCTCCGCATCATCTCCCCTCCCTTGGGAAAGATCCAACCTCGGATCGAAAACCTCATCACCATGGAAACAGTTGTCATGGACGGACTTGTAGTTGGACGAAGAGGAAGACATGGCGTTATCCAAGTACTCCAAGGTGTCACCGGAGTGGTATACATGCAAAAAGAGCAAACACAAACGACACTCGGAAATACAATGGTTAGCGCGCACAAAGTGTCCATCATGTAAGAATGAGTCCGTGCGGCAAGATTGTTCATGACAAAATGCATGAAGCTTATCAAGATGATAGAGAATGATATGCAAAGCGTTCATGGGAGCAAAAGCATTCATTGCGCACCCAAATGTGATGTGAATATGATCAATGCAACCACGGTGCAAAATGATGTCATAATGGGATGGTGTATGAAAAGCATGAACATGGTAATTGGTGCTCAATGTGATGTGATCATGCAATTGATGGTGGGCAATATGATCATGATGTATGAATATGCCATCAAGAAAGATCACAACAAATTTGCTAAGAGAGTGAGCTCATGTATCATGGATGACATGGGAATACAAGATGCAACAAGGCAATCATAATGTGAGTCAATCCATGCATAAGATGCAAATTTGTTATGGGTGGTGTTGTACCATATCTCGATGTCGTGGCACTCCTCAACTTGAAGGTGCATAGGGTCCATCTCCAATGTAGGTCCTCCATCCGATAGATGTATCATGTAGACAACAAGAAAGAGGCAACAATGAAAGAATGACCCATCCAATATGCGTATTTGAGAATGACTCAAAGGGAATGAATTCACCTTTATGAGGATGTCCAAAATGTTGGCGTTGTGCATCATGTACGTCTTCACTTGACCAATATGGCTCGTGATGGTACCACCTTGTGAATCCTTCAAAACTAAAGAACATGGCAAACACTCGGAAAAACAAATGAGGTTAGCGGAAGTGCAAAACCTATCATTCGTGTGGTAAGATACCCAACAAGTGTAGGCATCATGCTCATCGTAAGAAAGGACAAGGGAGCATTTCATAGTATGGAGGCATATGATGCGAGAACAACCAAATACAATAGGCTCAATCAAACAAGCATGCATCACAAGAAAAGTGTCCAAGTCTCCATGATCAATAAGCATAGATTCAACAATTGGAGGCAAGCGACAATGAACAAAATATATCATGTGAGAGGCATGAACATATACGTCATCAACCCAAGAAAGCATGTAAGGATGGGACATGGGTCATGCGACAAAGCAAGCAATCATATGAATCAAGGCAAGCAAGCTAGTAGTATGAAGATGCAACGTACTAGAAGGAATCATGTCAAGTATGTCATGTGTGCAAATAGTGGTCATGGATAATGCACATGACATATCAAAGGCATGAGAGCAGGATATGAGAAATTTATCATCATGGTATTGGCAAGAAGTCCTATGTAAATAGCAATGGAACATCATGACTCTCCCAAACACAAGAATCAACAATAACATGAGGCACATGATAAACATGGCAATAGCAACAAGGATCTCCATCAAGCATGCAAATACACATAGGAGTAGCATAATTGTGAATCATGGGTAGATGCAAGCAAGGGTCACAATTGCATGGCAAAGGCATAGAAGCAAGCATAGCATGCAAAGTGAACACGGTAAAATGAGCATGAAAGCGGTATATAGCCCATAGCCGTGTGAGAGCCAAGTGAGAGAGATGCGCGTAGTCGTTGCGTGAAGAGAGCGGTGGGAAGGATAGTTCTCGGGATCCCAAGTCATCTTTGCTCTCAAGAGCTTGTTTCGTTAACTCTTGGGATTGAGAGGTTGACGAGTATACGTGAGTACCTACACAAAACAAAGACAAAGGGAAAATTGTGTGTGCGTGGTAGATGTACACATCATCCATCATGATGCGCACGTGCTTGTGTTGGTAGCACAAAATATCCAATGCTCAAATAAATGAGATGCGTGATATAGAAACATGTCATCCATCATGATAGGTTTGTTGTTATGTATAGCACAATGGAGAGTCAAATTTTGTAATGCATCACAAGAAATAGGTAGAGCATTGTTATTCATGGAATGCATATGGTGCAAGCAATTATGGGAATCATGCAAAGTATGCAATGCATCAAAATCTCCTAATATGTATGAGGAAACTATGGGGGTCTCCTCATGAGCATTAATGGAAACATCACATGGAGAATATTCACAACATCCAAAACAATGCATATTTGGAACAATGTGATCATGGCATGGCATAGTAGATGAATTGCGCAAATTTTTAAAAGGAAGCATATCAATATCATCACATGAAAAACAAAAGCCAATGATCATCATCTCGTCATCTATGCCATAAGTGCAAATGGGATTGATTTTAATGGGGAATGCATAGTTACTATGTTGAGATTGAAAAGATGCAATATGGGATATCTCACCCATAGCATATGACAAGGTTAATGGATTGTCAAACATGATGTGACCAAAAGAATTTTCACATGATATCCTATGGAGCATAGCATCACAACTAGGCAACTCGACATGCTCGTCATCATATTCATCATAAATAGGTAAGTCATGACATGAAGAAGTCGCACTAGCATGAAGCATGGGTATAGGTGTGTCAACATCATGCAAGCAATCATTCGTAAAATTGTCCACTAGTGGGACAAGAGAAGCACCATCACCTATGTTACCTTTGGAGCATCGCTCATGTGTTGTAGGTGAGGTGTCGAAGACCAAGTCGTGGTTATCTTCATCTTGATGGAACCATGTGGGGGGTGCATCTTCTTCCACCATGGCCATCATCATCTCCATGGGAGGTATGGACTTGTCGAGGATAGGCGTGTCATCATGTAGGAGACCTAGCACCAAAGAAGAAAACACACTCGGAGTAGAGGTTAGGTCGTTAGAAATCATAGTGGCCTCACGTGCCGTGTCAACTACCTCACTCACTAAGTGTGGTGGCTCACTCACTCCCTCTTAGATGCTCTCACTCATATGGTTGGTTGAGTCACTCAAATGGCTCTCAACCTCACATAGGATGTGTGGCATGCTCTCAAGTGTGGGGCTAGTGGTGGAGTCACTCATGTCACTCATGTGTTGGTGGCTTTCCTCACATGGCAATTTGGGCATCTCATGGCATATGGGTGTCGGAGAGATGTAGGTGCAAATATCTCCATGCTCCATCATGTCGTGGTCGTAGCCGTGGATGAAGGCCGAAGATGGCACATCATCACTCTCCTCTAAGACCAAAGATAAGGTCTCATGTGCGGTCTCGTAGCTTGACTCGGAGTATGAGTCCAATATGGGCGCCATCTTCATGTTGTTGAAGAGGTTCGTGCTCGTCGCCGTGGTCGAAGGGGATGGCCCTTGCTCGACCTTCTTGTCACCGTCTTGTTGTAGGAGGCCCATATGATGTGGCACCTCATAGCTCGTCTCCATGACTGAAGGGAATTTCCCATGCTCGGCCATCTTCCTTGAGGGGCTTTCGAAGATGGAAGTGTCGCCCTCGCTCGTAGGTGGTTGCCTTGGACTTGATGAAGTCGTTGTAGGCGTACTTGTGGGAAGTAGGCGAAGATGCCGTATGTCCAAAGGCGAAGATGCCTTGATAGCACTTGGTGAAGATGCTGAAGTGGTGGTGGTAGTAGCCATAGCGCCGTCTTGGTTGTGGTCGTCTCGCGGTCTTCTCTTTTGCTCATGAAGCGTGGACTTGGCGTGAAGTAGGGCTTGTTGGGACTTGTACATTTGCGCTTGGTGAGCATCACCATAATGATGTTGGCGTTGTCGCACTTGAGCTCGTTGTAGATGTTGTTCGTCGTCGTCAACATTATTCTTGAATTTTGTTTCTTGTTTCTACTTATCATGACAGGGTCCGAAGATAGAAGTTCCTGGACGACGGATACATCTTCCCCATCACGAGAGGTGGGACAACACACACAAGCATATGGTCAGGTTATCTCTTTACCATCATTTGAGGGTACATTTAATCATACTATTTATCTAGCTTGGGAGCTTGAAGTAGAACAAGTTTTTAGTCGCCATAATTTTTCTAAACTTTAGAGAGTATGAGTTACCACTAGAGCATTTGCCGGTTTTGCTTCTGTTTGGTGGAGTGTACATTGTAAGAAAAACATTGATAGCCAACCCACAACTTGGAAAGTTTTGAAAGCTGTAATGAGACAACAATTTTTTCCTCCTTATTATCATCGTGAATTGCTTCGCAAATTGGAACAATTAAAACATGGCAGTAACACTATTTATACTTACTACCAAGAGTTCAAATCTTATATGCATCATTGTGACATAGAAGAATCTGAGGATGATACAATGAATGGATTTTTTGGTGGTTTGAACCATGATATACATGCAAGATTTCAGTATATTCCTCGTTGCATTACTGGTATGTATGTTCGCACTTGTACCTTTGAGAGACAGATATAGGAGGAAGCATTGGGTGACTACAATAACTACTATTCTAGTTCATGCTCACCACCGCCTGTTGGTTCCTCCACCGTTGCACCTACTAGAGCAGCCACACCTCGGATTGTGAGCGCGACATCATCTCAAGAGTATGGTACATTGTCAACGTCCGTACCTACATCAGCTACGTCTTTGCGACAAGGTAACAGTAAAGGTATTGATGATATAACTTAACTTGAAAATGATGCATGCCTAGTTAACTTGAATGCATCATGTGTTGAGTTACCTCTTGATTTTAGCACACCAACTATT
This sequence comes from Triticum aestivum, assembly GCF_018294505.1. NCBI lineage: Eukaryota > Viridiplantae > Streptophyta > Magnoliopsida > Poales > Poaceae > Triticum > Triticum aestivum. Next base: position 172,039,734 of record NC_057794.1, on the reverse strand, counting down.
TTAGAGAATCTTGTTACTATCGTGAATGCGTCATGTGATCAAACAACTAAAATACCAACAATTTTGAGTGCACCCATTGAATTAGCTGTTGATGCAAAAGAACCAATGTTTAATTATTTTGATATGACGTCTAATCTTGGTGATGATTCTGTGTCCAATCACTTATTGCATGTTTGCTTATTTAAGCATACTGTAGCATGTAAATTTGATGCAAGTAAGGTTTATTCACCAATGTTGCGATGGTTTAATGATGAACATTGTCAATCTTTTGAAATGAATAAGAGCTTCACTTATATGTGCAAACTGGGTTGCAATATTTTCATGCCTTCTACTTCTTGTGATAAATTTTTGGCTTTAGATTTTATGAACTATGAAAGTTACTCATGTACACATGTGTCATATGTGCAAAAATCAAGGGAAGTAAAAATGGATGACATATACATATACAACATGTACACCTTGTCTCTTTTGTTAGCCACATTTCAGACTAAGCAACACCGAGGACGGCTTTGTTTTCAAGAAGGGGAGGATGATGAGGACATGACTACCTTGGATACGACCAAAAATATTGCATACATGTATATTTATGAGGTGATTTCTAATGCAAACTATGCAATAATTTATTTATGTCATCCAGGACAAAAATACTTCACAGACTTTTGTGCCATGTCTAATTGCAGGTGTATGGGACATTTGTACAATACACATATGAATAAGGGAAAATGAGAAGTTTATGTTCTGTTCAAAAAGTCGTCTCACATCAGTTTGGGGCCGAGAAAAGATAGAGTCCAAGTCTCTCATGTTCTGGATACAGATTCGGACTGCACAGACATACCTGACTCAAAACGCCAATATCTCTTTCATACGGACTCCAAATTGGGTGATTCTTTTTTGTTGGAAATTATATTTCGTGCACTTTCCAACACAATTGGATTCACCTTCAAATTCGTCCGAAGCTTTGAGTTATGGATGAAACAATCTGACGTTGCAGCAGAATCCGAGTCAAACTACAAGCCCAAAGGTGTTGCATCACCTCCACTTGGGCCCTTCAGCCTGGTACGACCTAGGGTTAGTTTTAGGCTGCCTTGGTTGGTCCTCCCACCTCCTTGGCCGCCACCCCTTTCTCCTATATAAGTAGATCCATCTAGTAACTTTTTGCTTGGGTTTTGTTTAGATTAAAAGTTCGCCATAGCTGCAACTTTTCGTATACAGAACCCCACCTTGATCAATAAAACTTTCATCTTATATTCACAACTAGATTGCAATCTCAATTTCTTGCTTGTTCTTCATTTTTCTCGCAGGAAATAGACCCTTGTCGTCAGGTTGATCGTGCTCCCGTGGTCAATAATCCTCGAAAGTTGGTTTAGCGATTGCTAAGGCGTGACGTCTTCGCACGATCGTAGTTGGATCGTCAAAGTCGGCTCCCACAAAAAATGATAACTATCTCATCGAAAACTTGGGACACCTTCACCTCAATCAAGCATCATCTTGGTCCCCACCTTGTCGCTTGCCTCCAAAGAATGTTCCTTGAATGGCTCCATAGTCATAGTCGTCACTGCACCGTCTTCAAAAAGAGTCAAAGTAGACTCTGCATTATCAATGCCACAAAGAGGGATGGCGGTGAAGTCGAACTTGGGAGCTTCGTCTTGGAGCTCGTCAGGCTTAGACATCTTGGTGGTACTATCCTCATGCTCGTTCTCATGGAGCTTGGTGCTCGCAAAGTGTGCTTGGGGTGAAGACGCCTTGGCCTTCATGAATTCTTTTTCCACCTTGAGGGCACCAATGTAGTTGTCGTCGAGGGACGTGTAGTTCTCATGGAAGATAGTCTTGTGGATGTCGTTGTTCAATCTCATCATGAAGTGGAACTTCATTGAAATAGGGTCGAACACATGAAAGTGCGTTATATCGACTAGAAGTGGGGTGAATAGGCGTTTTTTAAAAATTCATCATTGAGGAATTTCCTAAGTCACGAACGACTAGTAGCGGAATAAGTACTCAGATGCAAGCGTAACAGAGCAGTAGCACAGTCATCATGATGAAATGAAAATAAGAACAAAGTACAAGTAGCGTGAACACACGATAAGCAGGCTGAAGACAAACTGACTAAAGAAATAGGATTGAAGAAATTTAGAAAGTCTTCAGTCAAAGTCTTCAAACAGTAGCGATCAAGTGCTTCAACACATGAATAAGGAAATGAAAGGGTTGAGGAAATAGAACCAGTAGCTTGGTGAAAACGATGATTTGGTAGACCAGTTCCTACTGCTGTGACAGTTGTACGTCTGGTTGGAGTGGCTAGATATTTAAACCTGAGGAAACACAGTCCTGGATACATAGTCCTCACTGTATTCTCCTTGAGCTAAGATCACATAGACCTCGCCCAATCACTCGTGGTAAGTGTTCAGGTGACTTCCAAACCTTCACAGACTCGGTCACTCGATGATCAATAATTTCCTCTTGGATGCTCTAGACCATGACGCCTAACCGTCTGGAGGATGCAAAATCCACAAAGGTAACAAGCGTCAGTTCCATATAGGAAGAATCTCTTCAGTGATGCTCAATCACTTTGGGTTTGTAGGTGTTCCGCTTTGGGTTTTCCTCACTTGATGATTTTCGCTCAATGTCCTTGGAGGATGGGATGCTCTCAATGGCAAGTGTCAGTTTCTCTCAGAGCAGCCAACCAAGTAATGGTTGTAGGGGGTGCTACCTCTTGAGCTCGCATTGGTTTTCCCCGAAGAGGAAGGGATGATGCAGCAAAGTAGCGTAAGTATTTCCCTAAGTTTTCGAGAACCAAGGTATCAATCTAGTAGGAGGTCACGCTCAAGTCCCTCGTACCTGCACAAAACGATAGCTACTCGCAACCAATGCGATTAGGGGTTGTCAATCCCTTCACGGTCACTTACGAGAGTGATATCTGATAGATATAATATTTTTGGTATTTTTGGTATAGAGATGCAAAGTAAAAGGTAAAGTCAAAGTAAAAAGCAAAGCAATATTAAAGTGATGGAGATTGATATGATGAGAATAGACCCGGGGGCCATAGGTTTCACTAGTGGCTTCTCTCAAGAGCATAAGTATTCTACGGTGGGTGAACAAATTACTGTTGAGCAATTGCAGAATTGAGCATAGTTATGAGAATATCTAGGCATGATCATGTATATAGGCATCACGTCCGTGACAAGTAGACCGAAACGATTCTGCATCTACTACTATTACTCCGCTCAACGACCGCTATCCAGCATGCTTCTAGAGTATTAAGTTAAAAACGAGTAACGCTTTAAGCAAGATGACATGATGTAGAGAGATAAATTCATGCAATATGAAATAAACCCCATCTTGTTATCCTCGATGGCAACGATGCAATACGTGCCTTGCTGCCCCTTCTGCCACTGGGAAAGGACACCGCAAGATCGAACCCAAAGCTAAGCACTTCTCCCATGGCAAGAACTACCAATCTAGTTGGCCAAACCAAACGGATAATTCAAAGAGACTTGCAAAGATAACCAATCATACATAAAAGAATTCAGAGAAGATTCGAATATTATTCATAGATAGACTTGATCATAAACCCACAATTCATCGGTCTCAACAAACACACCGCAAAAAGAAGATTACATCGAATAGATCTCCACGAGAGAGGGGGCGAACTTTGTATTGAGATCCAAAAAGAGAGAAGAAGCCATCTAGCTACTAACTATGGACCCGAAGGTCTGAGGTAAACTACTCACACTTCATGGGAGAGGCTATGATGATGTAGAAGCCCTCCGTGATGACGGCCCTCTCCGGCGGAGCTCCGGAACAGACCCCAAGATGGGATCTCGTGGATACAGAAATTTGCGGCGGTGGAATTAGGATTTTGGCTCCTCTTCTGATCGTTTGGGGGTACGTAGGTATATATAGGAGGAAGGAGTACGTCGGTGGATCTCCGAGGGGCCCACGAGGCAGGGGGCGCACCCTAGGGGGGCGCCCTCCACCCTCATGACCGCCTCTCTGATGCCTTGGCATAGGGTCCAAGTCTCCTAGATCACGTTCAGTGAGAAAATCACATTCCCGAAGGTTTCATTCTGTTTGGACTCCGTTTGATATTCCGTTTCTTCGAAACATTGAAATAGGCAAAAAATAGCAATTCTGGGTTGGGCCTCCGGTTAATAGGTTAGTCCCAAAAATAATATAAAAGTGGAAAATAAAGCCCAATATAGTCCAAAACAGTATATAATATAGCATGGAGCAATCAAAAATTATAGATACGTTGGAGACGTATCAGGGGGCAGCTACTTATATCCTAGGGAGCAGCCCGACATGATAAGACATAAATGCCCTTCAATGATATGACCGTTAGGTCGGTAGGATATTTTGGGACAGCTGGCGCGTAGCACATCAATGGCCGGATATTTGAGCTCTCAAATTCCTCAGGGCTATCATGTTCCTCACTTGTAGGCAATCCGCACTAGCGAATTCCTAACTCCTCAGTCAAAACAAATTCCTTAGAGACCAGAAGATCTTCGTCTCTGTAACTGAAGAAATTGACTGAACTGTATGAGATTTCCAATGGCTTTACTCTAAAGGATTAGGTAGGTGTATGATTTTGAGATGAGCATCACCTGGAAACTTTTCCTGAGTTTTACCTCAACCCCCATTTAATAGTACAGTATTTCCTATGACTCAAGAAAGAGAAAAACGAAACTACGAAAACAAAAGTCTTCACGCTTCATAATCCTCACATGAATATAGAAGTCTTCAAGGTCACACCAATTTCTTCACTTTCAAAATCTTCAAGAAAACCAAAGTCTTCAGCTGAAGACATTCATTTTTAGGGGTCGACTTTAATCATAAATATCAAACCCCTCATAGACTTATAGACCTGTGTACACTCACAAATGCATTAGTTCCTTAACCTATAAGTCTTCAATACACCAAATTCACTAAGGGCCACTAGATGCACTTACAATTTCCCCCTTTTGGTGATTGATGACAATATAGGTTAAGTTTTCAACGGGGATAAACATATGATGTGTAAATACTCATATTGAGGAATCTGATTGCAAGATATAGAAGAACTGTCGGTGTCCTGGGAACGCGGGTACCTAGACTTGCCTGCATGCGGCCCAAGGCGTGGCTCCACCAGTGGCCTGGTACGACCTATCTTCAGCAACCGACACTCAAGACCCTCGCGAGGGGCCAAGCCTCGTGAGGCAGACGACACAAGACCTCCTCAGGGGCAGCCTCACTAGGCTGGCTCGCAAGGAGAGGAGAGATCAAGGCGAGGGGCACCTCGTGAGGTTCCCATGACGTGAGCCATGACGACAAAGGCCAGGCGGGTGCTAGCGGGCGCAGAGTCCCAATTTCTTCTTTGGTGCTAAAGAGGCAGGCGTAGGTGAGGAGTCTCGAGGCGTTAGGAAAAGGTTTCCATATTGGTGCAACGAGACCAAGACCAGCAGGACGGCAAGACGGAGGTCATCACGGAGCCCACGACGGCGTCACCACCAGAGCCTTTGGCAGGCGAAAACCACCTTTTGTCAGAATAACTTCTACTCGCTGTCCCCCTTCAAATTGGCTGTTGTGGGATCCCTTCCCGCCTAATATTTGGGGAGAGGACCCGGGCCTCATATCATCCCCAACTACGCAAGCTCATTGAGCTCAAGATCACCTCTCCTCAGGAGGTTGTTCTTCCAATGTACTTGTTCATCCCCAGCCTACAAGGCAATCCACCACACCACACTGGAGTAGGGTATTACACCGCAACGATGGCCTTAACCAGTATAAACTCTTATGTCCTTTGTTGCTTGGGTTCGGCGAGTTAGGCTTGGAGATTGTTGCGAGAGCGTGAGCTAGGGGGAGAGAGATCTTCGTGCGCACCCTAGTGTTTGAACCTCAAGGATTTGCCAGAACCCGTAATCCAACATTTGGCGCGCCAGGTAGGGGTGCGCTGAAGCTTTCCCTCTATCGATCCACGTTCGACAGCTCCATCACATCCATGTCAAACGCTCGCCGAGCACGTGTTGAGCGCCGCGCTGCCCTCACCGCCCGCGTCGCCCAGACGGCGCCCGTTGGCGACCTCCCCGCTGTTCTCCATCTCCTTCTGCGAACACCACCACTGGCCCGGCAGCAAACGAGCAGCAAGCGTCATTGCTGCACCCCTCTATGCGGCGGGACGGTCGCACCGCCACCCAGTCACTGACTCTGGCCGGTTCGTCATCCCACGCTCGTTTCGCGCCCACGGACGCGCAGGCCGCATTGCTCATGGCACACGAGTTCTCGCGTTACCGCTTGGTCGATGACCTCTAAGAAGACTGGCTAGACCACATCCCCGAGCTAGTCAGCGTCGCTGGGGGCTCTCCTGCACCATCCCACTGGCTGCCTCGCCCGCCTCTAGCCTCGGGGGACGTAGCTCACGGAGTGCCCCCGCCTCCTCCGCATCAAGACGGCGCCCTCGCGCCTAGACGCGTAGCTCACGGAGCGCCCCCGCCTCCTCCGCATCAAGATGGTGTCCTCGCCCCAAGACGCATGGTCCCGCGGCGTGATCCGCTACGCCGTGTGCCCGCGCACGAAGAAAGAAGCTGCCAGCAGGTCCCTCGACTGCAAGAAAACACTCCCACACTTTCCGCACCACCATGTCAAGACCGCGCGCCGCCTCCATGGCGGTGCATGGGTACCAAGACCAGATTCCACCGCCACGATGAGCTCCGGTGACCACAGTAGGCTGCCGAGCCTTTACTCCCGAGCTGCGCACCATCGTTTGGCCAGGCAAGCTCAAGCCGGATCTGCCTTCGCGCTATGATGGCACCCCCCGACCCTGCGGAGTTCTTGCAGCTCTACGAGCTTGGCATCGAGGTAGCCAATAGCGATGAAAAAGTCATGGCAAACTAGTTTCCCATGGCTCTCAAGGATGGCGCTCGCTCATGGCTCCTGAACCTGCCCGCGAGATCGATCTCCTCCTAGGGCAAGATGCGCGAGCATTTCGTCGCCAACTTCTAGGGTACTCGTGACCGCCCTCCAGCCGCAGGAGACCTGCGACGCATCAAGCAGCAAGCAGGGGGAACTCTACAAAAGTATATCCAGCGATTCAACAACATCCGCTTCAAGATCCCTAATGTGACAGACGAGGCCATCATCTCCGCGTTCTCCGATGGCATCCGCAACGTCAAGATGAAGGAGGAGCTCGCCATCCACGAAGAGCTATGCTCGGCCCTGGAGATGTTCAATATGGCGACCAAGTGCGCAAGAGTTGAGGAGGGGCGCCTCTCCCTCCTCGAGCTCCTACTGCTAACCCCAAAGAGAAGAAAGCTAAGGCCAAGGACGTGAAGCGCAAGGGAGTAGCCATGCTCGCGGCGGAGCCGGACTAGAAGCGCGGCCAGGACCATCCCGAGTTGTCTAAGAGCAACCGTCCGTTATGCGCCTTCCACAACGTACACAGCCACAACGACCGGGGCTACGGCCGAGGAGGAGGACAAAGTGGGGGACGCTAGCACGATCATGGCCCCCGTCAGGAGTGGCGCAACTGGCCTCACGAGGACCACTGGCAGGACCAACTTTGCGAGGGCGCCTGGAGGGACCAGCCTCATGAGAATCGTCCTCAGGGTAATGCTGGCCTCCCTCCGATGCCGCCACCACCGAGGAGGAACGAAGACCACCACCAGGACGAGGGGGCTTGGGGCTTCCAGGAGCCGCGAGCTATCGCTTGCATCTTGGGCGGTGCTCAGGCCCCAGCTTCCCAGCGCATCTTCAAGAAGTTTTCTCATGAGGTGAACGCTGTCGGTGTCAAAATCGGCGGATCTCAGGTAGGGGGTCCCGAACTGTGCATCTAAGGCTGATGGTAACAGGAGGCGGGGGACACAATGTTTACCCAGGTTTGGGCCCTCTCGATGGAGGTAATACCTTACTTCCTGCTTGATTGATCTTGATGATATGAGTATTACAAGAGTTGATCTAGCACGAGATCGTAGAGGCTAAACCCTAGATGCTAGCCTATGATTATGACTGTTGTTGTCCTACAGACTAAACCCTCCGGTTTATATAGACACCGGAGGGGGCTAGAGTTACACAGAGTCGGTTACAGAGAAGGAGATCTACATTTCTGAATCGCCAAGCTTGCCTTCCACGCAAAGGAGAGTCCCACCCAGACATGGGACGAAGCCTTCAATCTTGTATCTTCATAGTCCAACAGTCCGACAAAGTATATAGTCCGGCTATCCGAGGACCCCCTAATCCAGGACTCCCTCAGTAGCCCCTAAACCAGGCTTCAATGACGATGAGTCCGACATGCAGATTGTCTTCGGCATTGCAAGGTGGGTTCCTTCTCCGAATATTCCATAGAAGATTCTGAACACTAGGATCGTGTCCGGCTTTGCAAAACAAATTCCACATACCACCGTAGAGAGTACAGTATTCCACAAATCAAATCCCCTGACAACTTTTCCTAACGTGACACCACGCCACGAACCGGTCTTTATTCGAATCGTTCACCCTAACCAGCTACCGCGCATGTCGTGAGGCGGTTTTATGGGCATGTCTTATCGAAGTAGATATCGTGTCCCCCTATCTCGGGATTCTCCTCAATACGGGTATGGTAATCCAACCGCGTCTTTAGCGTGACGCTTGGGGAATAAGCGAGTTTACCAGGCAGGTGGGGAGGCGCTGGATCCCTACCGCCTTTATAAGGAGATAAGGACCCCCCCTTTTCACCCACGCCTTCTTCTTCTGCTTATCCATTCCCCTCTGCTCGAGCCCCAGCACCCAAGCGTTTGTCCTCTCTGGCCACAAAGGCCTTCCGAAAATGTATGGATATGGAGCAGGAGGCAAATGGATGGCCTCTACCGTCCGAGAGAAGAATATCAAAAAGCTTCAGGAGGCCGGGTACCTGGCCCAGAAAATTAGCCACCGTCTCCCGATGGCAGGACAGATCATCCCTACTCCGGAACCGCACGAGAGGGTTGTTTTCCTCCCTCATTTTGTCTGCGGGCTGGGGTTTCCCCTCCACCCATTTGTTCGCGGCATCATGTATTACTATGGGATAGATTTTCATGATCTATCCCCCAATTCCTTCCTTAACATCTCGACGTTCATCATCATGTGCGAGGCCTTTCTCCGCATCTCGCCACACTTGGGCTTATGGATGAAGATCTTTAATGTGAAGCCCAAGGTAGTGGGCGGTGAGCACGCTGAGTGCGGAAGCGCCATGGTGAGCAAGATGTCCAATGTCACATGGCCAACATGTACTTTCAATGATTCCGTCAAAGGGTGGCAGCAGCAGTGGTTTTACATCACTGAGCCGCGCGACACGAAATGGGCCGCTGCTCTTGAATTCCGATCTGGAGCCCCCCTGTGGCTTACGTCCTGTCCCAAGAAGGGCCTAGATTGGTCTTCGTCCGATGAGCTGTCGGCGCTACAAACGCGCGTCAAGAATATGGAAGACAAGAATATCAAACTTGTCAATGTAGTCCAGGTGATGTTAGTTCGCCGGATCCTTCCTTGTCAACACCGGGCTTGCAATTTATGGGAATTCGACCCGACGAAGCACCAGAACCTGCGAGAGCTCTTTGGCTCCTCACACAAAGACATCTGGAAGGTGCTTTTTAAGTCCGGCAAATCATGGCTGGACTCAGCCGAGGACCGCGGGTACCACCTGTCCCGCCCCGCAAGTTCGGTAAGCCATTATAAGTTTTATTCGCATAACCCAAGGGAAACGCTTAATGTGTTTTCCACAACTCTCCTAGGGCTGGATGAAGAAGGCGGGGTACATCTACTATCCGGCCCCCTAGCTGAAGAACTGACCAACACGCTTCTAACGAAGATGCTAGTTCTTTTGAAAATGCAAGGATATAACAAAAAATAGAAAAAATAGGGGCTATACAAGAGCTTTGCCGTCTGCTGGCAGACGGCAAAGAGCTTTGCCCTCAGCCAGTAGAAGGCAAAGCTGACACATGGCAGCTACCTGTGCAACCTGGGACACTGGCTGGCCTATTTGGTTACTTTGTCGTCTGCTGGCGGATGGCAAAGAGCATCGCACCTTTGTCGTCTGCCAGCGGACGACATAGCTTGACATGTGGCAGTACCTGGGGGTTGACCTATTTTGCTACGATGCCATCCGCTGGCAGACCGCAAATGTGTGATTGTCTTTACCGTCCTCCAGCGGATGGCAAAGCACTCCGTTAACCCCTTAATGGACCTAACCTGGCACTTGTGCCATGTGGGCTCTTTGCCGTCCGCTGGCGGACGACAAAGAGCGTTTCATCTTTGCCGTCCGTTAGTGGAAGGCAAAGAGCCCTTCATCGTAGCCTATTCAATCAGACCTGTTGCCGTCTGCTGGCTGGCATCAAAGGCCTTTGCCGTTAGTCATGCATGCCTTTGCCCTCAGCCATGGCGGATGGCAAAGTGCCTGATTCCTGTAGTGATGCTAGAATTTTATTAACCGGAAACATAATACATGTGTGAATACATAGACAAACAGAGTGTCCCTAGTACGCCTCTACTTGACTAGCTCATTAATCAAAGATGGTTAAATCTCTTGACCATAGACATGTGTTGTCATTTGATGAATGTGATCATGTCATTAGAGAATGATGTGATGGACAAGACCCATCCATTAGCTTAGCATAATGATCGTTTAGTTTTATTGCTATTGCTTTCTTCATGACTTATACATGTTCCTCTGACTATGAGATTATGCAACTCCCGAATACCAGAGGAACACCTTGTGTGCTATAAAATGTCACAATATAACTGGGTGATTATAAAGATGCTCTATAGGTGACTCCAATGGTGTTTGTTGAGTTGGCATAGACCGAGATTAGGATTTGTCACTCCGTGTATCGGGGAGGTATCTCTGGGCCCTCTCGGTAATGCACATCACTATAAGCCTTGCAAGCACTATGATTAATGAGTTAGTTATGGGATGATGCATTATGGAATGAGTAAAGAGATTTGTGAGTAACGAGATTGAACTAGGTATGATGATACTGACGATCGAATCTCGGGCAAGTAACATACCGATGACAAAGGGAATAACATATGTTGTTATGCGGTTTGACCGATAAAGATCTTCGTAGATTATTTAGGAGCCAATATGAGCATCCAGGTTCCGCTATTGGTTATTGACTGGAGATGTGTCTTGGTCATGTGTACATAGTTCTCGAACCCGTAGGGTCCGCACGCTTAACATTCGACGACAATTTGTATTATGAGTTATGTGATTTGATGAACAAAAAATGTTCGGAGTCCCAGATGAGATTAGGGACATGATGAGGTGTCTCAAAATGGCCGAGAGGTAAATATCGATATATTGGAAGGTTATATTCGGACAACGGAATAGTTCCGAAGTGATTCGGGTATGTTTTGGAGTATCGGGAGGTTACCGGAATCCCCCGGGGAAGTATTCGTCCTTCATGGGCTTTAGTGGAAAGGAGAGAAGGGCCGCAAGGGGTGGCAGCGTGCCACCCCCACCCCGATGGCAAGTCCGATTTGGACTAGGGAGGGGGCGGCGGCCCCCTCTTTCCTTCTCCCTCTCCTCCTCCTTCCCTCTCTCCCCCTCTTGGAAAAGGAAGGGGAATCCAACTAGGATTGGGAATCCTAGTTGGACTCCCCTATGGAGCACGCCCCCTTTGCCGGCCTCCTCCTCCCCCCTCCTTTGTATACGTGGGCAAGGGGGCACCCCAAAGCACAACAAACAATATCTTAGCCGTGTGCGGTGCCCCCCTCCATAGTTCAACACCTCGGTCATATCGTCGTAGTGCTTAGGTGAAGCCCTGCGCCGGTAACTTCGTCATCACCGTCACCACGCCATCGTGCTGACAGAACTCTCCCTCATCCTCAACTGGATCAAGAGCTCGAGGGACGCCATCATGCTGAATGTGTGCTGAACATGGAGGTGCCATACGTTCGGTACTTGGATCGGTTGGATCGTAAAGACGTTTGACTACATCAACCGCGTTACTAAACGCTTCCGCTTTCGGTCTACGAGGCTACATGGACACACTCTCCCCGTCTCGTTTCTATGCATCTCCTAGTTATATCTTGCATGATCGTAGGAAATTTTTGAATTACTACATTCCCCAACAGAAAAATCAAGTAGATCCCACACAGTTTATTATCACCAACCGTGTGAGATGTAGTACAAAATATCCTGGAGCACCGTCGACATATAGTACGCCTATGGCTTACGCGAGAAGGTGCATCGGCTACAATCCACAGCCGGCGTGTCAATCACACTAGCTCGCTCCTCAAATACTCCTGCCTCTGCAACCCTCACAATCTCGAAAATATTACTGCCTCGTAATCTCAAAAATATCTACCACTTGGAAGGTTTTAATGTTTGATAGCACACAATTAGTATGTGCAGACCATGTGCGATGTCTGTTACTCCTGCACTTCTTCAGCCCCTTGATTCAAATTTTAAGTAGCCCCGGAATTTTACTCCCGCCTCTGCATCCCTCGCAATCTAAAAAATATTTGCTCGCCCTTGATCCAAATTTTCAGTAGCCTCTCCTTGTTACTCCCGCCTAGTAAAATTTTCAATTGCCGCACTATTTCCTCAAACACCACCTTGCCGCCCCTCCACACACCACACACTCCCCAAAACCTCCACTCACACAGACACACACCACCCTCAAAACCATTGGTAGGTCACCGCCATCGCCGGCACCTCCATCGTCGGCGCCTCCATCCTCAACCTCTGGCTGTGTGCCGGGGAGCTTGAAGGCCAATGGCCAAAAAGAGGTTTATCACAGCCTTTTCGCCCGACGCCGGCGAGGTGGCCGCCGAGGTGGCCGCCGAGGTGTCCCAGTCGTCCTCCGCAGGCTCGATCCGCAATCACCGGTCCCCCGATCTGCCCGCCGTCGTGCCCCTACGCCGGTTCGAGGACTTCCCTGTCCTTCCTCGGACCCGACAGCTGACGAGGTCCTACCTTGGGGTCTGGCAGTGGCGATGGGGGACGTGGGTGGCCGAGATTACAGATCGGGAGACCCACACCCGCCTGTGGCTCGGTAGCTTCCACACTGCCGAGCTCGCGGCCATGGAGTATGACCACTGGCAGGTCCGCTACCACGGCATGGTGGCTAGGCTCAATTTCCCATTCGACACACGTCCAGTCGACCTCGTTCCGCCGGAGCCAGAGGTGGTGAGCTCGGCTATGGCGCAGGAGGACCGCGAGGCGTGGGAGCGCCTCCCAGACAAGGCTGCCGATGAGGCCTACATGCAAGAGCTCCGTCGGCAGCACCCTGAGCTCGTGGAGGTGGAGCGGGCCATATTTGCCGACGAGGATGGCGGTGAGGTTATCGTGGTCTCCTCCGATGATGAGGTCGAAGGCGGCGGCGACAACGTCATGGAGGGCGTTGAGGTAGGCCCCGAGGACAAGGAGATCGACATCGACGATTGGAGGAGTGCCTTCCCCAACGACCCCGACCAGGGCACCGGCCCGGACCCGGCTCACGGCACACCGTACATGATGAGGGAGGATTGGCTCGACCTCTACTTCGACCGAAAGTAGTTTAGCTTGGTTTAAATTTATGTTTTATGTTCGGTTATGCAAAAGTATCTATGTTTATGTTTGAATTCATGCTACTCTCGGTTGAACCTGATTTGAACTTGATCAATTGAAGCTTACAACATTAAGTTTAGGGGGTCAACTAGAAATGGCCAAAAATTGCTGGAGTATATATATATATATATATAGGACAACACTATTCTAATCCTAGGATTAGAATAGTTATTCTGATCACGTCGGCCATATAAGGTCCCGACGGCTCTTCCCGAACTCTTGAAAACTGAAAATAGAAGAAACCTGGCCGGTCCATCAGACGCGTTTGACCAGCCCACTCCCCCATGACGACCTTCCCAACCACCCCCACCTCACGCACCACCTCTGCCCCATCCCCGCCGCTGGTCCCCTAGCTCCGGCGCGCCTCCTGTCGCCGGCCCCTGGCTTCGTCGCACCTCCTGCTGCCCATCGCCTGGATCGCCCCCCCCCCCCCACGCATCGCCCCATCAACTAGATCTGGCCTTAGTGCCACCGCGCCCGGGTCTTGCCGCCGCGCTGCCCCCACATCTGGTTCTGGCTACCGTGCAGCCCCCGTGACCGGATCTGTCCGCCGTCAGCAGACGTCGTCGCGTCCTACTCCGGTGCGCCTTCCACCGCTGCATCTCCAGCCCCAGTGCGCCTCCAGCCATCACCTTCCTCCCCATACCCTGCGCGCTTGCCGCCATCGCCCTCCCTCCCAAGATCGCATCCCGCCGCCACCCCTCGCCTTCCACCTGCACTTCGCCCCTGGCAGCAGGCCCTGTCTCTCCTCCTCCTTGATGCGATGGGGGAAGATCCCCACTTCCATGGAGCCCCGCAGATGACCTTCACCATGGCGGATCCTGCTACTGCGTCGACCATGAACCACTGCTCGCTGTAGCAGCAGTAGAAGTTGGTGGTGGTCGGGGGGTGGCCACGCTCGCCTTCTCTCGTGTTGCTCCTAGACTCCATCAAGCACACACACGAGGGAGATGGGTTGGAGGCAGGGAGAGGGTTAGGATCCTCCTGTACTGCTTCTATCAATGTATTTCTTCCCCATGCAGCAGATTTGAACTGCACAACCCCTACGCCTTCTTGCTCATATTAGAGGCTCCCAAAAAAAGATGCCATATTATACTAGCAGTGGAGCTATGTGGTTCACTCTCTGATTGCTCTCAACCATGTGTTCGAATTTTTGTGCAGATGTAGCAGGAAATGCAATCTTTCTTTGGTTCAGACTTTAGATATGTTTTACTATGGCTTTAGATATGTGCAGATGCTAGTGCTAGTGCAGATGTTGAGGAAATTATAGTATGGCTACAACCTATATGCCAAGTTCAGATTTTAGAAATGTTTTTGTGATTTTCTATTATGATTTTGTGCCAAGTTTAGCTTTCAGAATCCTTTTCTGAAGTTCTTCTATGGTTCGTGCGTGCGTGTTCCAGTGTGGTGTGTTGGGTGCGTGTGTGTCCCGTGGGACTGATGACCCACAAGTATAGGGGATCTATCGTAGTCCTTTCGATAAGTAAGAGTGTCGAACCCAACGAGGAGCAGAAGGAAATGATAAATGGTTTTCAGTAAGGTATTCTCTGCAACTACTGAAATAAGTGGTAAGAGATAGTTTTGTGATGAGATAATTTGTAACGAGCAACAAGTAACAAAAGTAAATAAAGTGCAGCAAGGTGGCCCAATCCTTTTTGTAGCAAAGGACAAGCCTGGACAAACTCTTATATAAGGAAAAGCGCTCTCGAGGACACATGGGAATATCGTCAAGCTAGTTTTCATCGCGTTCATATGATTCGCGTTCGGTACTTTGATAATTTGACATGTGGCTGGACCGGTGCTTGGGTGCTGTTCTTACTTGAACAAGCATCCCACTTATGATTAACCTCTATTGCAAGCATCCGCAACTACAACAAAAGTATTAAGGTAAACCTAACCATAGCATGAAACATATGGATCCAAATCAGCCCCTTACGAAGCAACGCATAAACTAGGGTTTAAGCTTCTGTCACTCTAGCAACCCATCATCTACTTATTACTTCCCAATGCCTTCCTCTAGGCCCAAATAATGGTGAAGTGTTATGTAGTCGACGTTCACATAACACCACTAGAGGCTAGACAGCATACATCTCATCGAAATATCGAACGAATACCAAATTCACACGAATAGTAATAGCAAGACTTCTCCCTTGTCCTCAGGAACAAACATAACTACTCATAAAGCATAAACATGTTCATAATCAGAGGGGTATTAATATGTATATAGGATCTGAACATATGATCTTCCACCAATTAAACCAACTAGCATCAACTACAAGGAGTAATTACTAGCAACCTACTAGCACCAATCCCGGACTTGGAGACAAGAATTGGATACAAGAGATGAACTAGGGTTTTGAGATGAGATGGTGCTGATGAAGATGTCGATGGAGATTGCCCTCTCCCGATGAGAGGAGCGTTGGTGATGACGATGGCGATGATTTCCCCCTCCGGGAGGGAAGTTTCCCTGGCAGAACAGCTCTGTCGGAGCTCTAGATTGGATCCACCAAGGTTCCGCCTCGTGGCGGCGGAGTTTCATCCTGAAAGGTTGCTTCTTATTTTTTTCTCGGCGAAAGACTTCATATAGGAGAAGATGGTCATCAGAGAGCCACCAGGGGGCCTAGGAGGTAGGGGGGCGCGCCCTAGGGGGGGGGGCGCCCCCACCCTCGTGAGCAGGGTGTGGGCCCCCTGGTCTTCATCTTTGGCGAGGATTTTTCATTATTTATTATAAGGTATTCCATGGAGTTTCAGGACTTTTGGAGTTGTGCAGAATAGGTCTCTAATATTTGCTCCTTTTCCAGCCCAGAATTCCAGCTGCCGGCATTCTCCCTCCTTATGTAAACCTTGTAAAATAAGAGAGAATAGCCATAAGTATTGTGACATAATGTGAAATAACAGCCCATAATGCAATAAGTATTGATATAAAAGCATGATGCAAAATGGACGTATCAACTCCCCCAAGCTTAGACCTCGCTTGTCCTCAAGCGAAAGCCGATAACAATAAATATGTCCCCATGTTTAGAGGTAGAGGCGTCGATAAAAAAATAAAATACGGACATGAGGGCATCATGATTATTCTCATAACAGCAACATATATAGATATTGTCATATGATTACTTATGTTCAAGTGATGATCTATTCACAATGCAGAAGTATGAATCAGAAACCTTATTGAGAGCCAACAAACAATAACCTCAGTCAATGAAGCAATTGCAATTTATCAGAACATCAGAAAGAGTCTATGTCAGAGCTAAAAAGCAAGTCCACATACTCAACTATCATCTAGTCCTTCATAATTGCTAACACTCACGCAATACTTGTGGTTACAGAGTTTTAGTCGGACACAGAGAAAGATATGGGCTTATAGTTTCGCCCCACAACCTTTTACCTCAAGGGTAATGTGAACAATAATAACTCATGCCCCCCTACATCCAATTATATATATATATATATATATATATATATATATATATCAGGTTCTTTCCAACATACTGAGCTTGCCAAAGGATAAAATGAAAAAGGGAGAGGTGAAGATCACCAGGACACTTCATAAGGTAGAAGATAATAATAAAAGATAGGCCCTTCACAGAGGGGAGCAGAGGTTGCCATGTGCTTTTATGGTTGGATGCACAAAATCTTAATGCGAAAGAACGTCACTTTATATTGCCCCTTGTGATATGAACCTTTATTATGCAGTCCGTCGCTTTTATTACTTCCACATCACAAGATCGTATAAAGCTTATTTCTCCCACACCAATCAATCATACTTATTTAGAGAGCAATTTTTATTGCTTTGCACCGATGACAACTTACTTGAAGGATCTTATTCAATCCATAGGTAGATATGGTGGACTCTCATGGAAAAACTGGTTTAAGGGTATTTGGAAGCACAAGTAGTATCTCTACTTGGTGCTGAGAATTTGGCTAGCATGAGGGGAAAGGCAAGCTCAACATGTTGGATGATCCATGACAACATACTTTATCTCAGATATAAGAGAACATAACCCATTACGTTGTCTTCCTTGTCCAACATCAACTCTTTAGCGTGTCATATTTTGGTGAGTGCTCCCAATCATAGAAGATGTCAATAATAGTATATTTATATGTGAAACCTCTCTTTCCTTATTACTTCCTATTAATTGCAACGATGACCAAAGCTATGTATGCCAACTCCCAACAACTTTTAATCATCACACTCTTTCTATGTGAAGTCATTACTATCAATAAGATCAATATGAAGTTTTGTTTCTTCTTATTCTCTTTCTCTTTTCTTTTATTCACCCAAGATCATAGCAAGAAAATCAAGCCCTTGACTCAACACTAATCTTTATTATATAGCTCACGGACTCGATTACATAGAGAGATCATAAAGCAAAACTTAAAACTAGATCATGCCGTAAACTTTATTCTACTAGATCAAAATATTACCAAAAGGATCCAACTAAGAAAAACGGTAAAGATAAAAGTGATGGTGATACGATACCGGGGCACTCCCCCAAGCTTGGCAGTTGCCAAGTGGAGTGCCCATACCAGATACTCAATTCTTCTTTGTTGGAGGAGACGGTGGTGGTGGTGTTGATGATGCGGTCTTCTCATCCATATTCCAAGGCATAGGTTCACCATCATAGAAGGACAATTGAGTCTCTGGAATCCTTGAATCTGCAGCCAAACTCATTCTTTTGAATCTATATTCAAACTCACAGTTTTGATTTTGCAGGTCATAGATTTGGGCTTGGAGGTGCTCGATCTTCTCATGTAGCTTGAAGATGGCCTCCTCAGTGTTCTTGGCATCCGGCTTGTAGTTGTTAGTGAACTCCGCGAGCATCGTGTGGCTAGCATTGATTCCATGCTCCACCATCCCCTGGCACTTGAAAACTTGTCGCTCCATTGCTTCGAGCCTCGCCTCCACGCTTTTGGTTCCCTTTGGTCCCTCAGCATCGCGGATGTGCAGCAACCCATCACGCATCTAAATGGTTTGAGGCTGTCGCAGCACCTCCGCGAGGTAAGGGTTGATGACCTTCTCGAAGAACTTGTCCTTGGAGGCACTTGGGGACGTCATGATAACCTAGATCTGTCAGAAAAACAGCTCGAAACAAAAACAGGAGATAGTCAAAACCCCCGGGAGATTATATAATGAATTTTTATCGACCAAAATATGTATCGTGCAAGAAAACGGAGTCTGGAAGGCACACGAGGAGCTCACGAGGTAGGGGGCGCCCAGGGGGGTAGGGCGCGCCCTCCACCCTCGTGGGGCCCTCGTGTCCTTCCCAGACTGCTACTTAATTTTCTGTTTTTCTAAATATTCCAAAACGGAGAAATATTGCCTTAAAAATTGTTTTGGAGTCGGTTTACTTACTGTACCACATACCTATTCCTTTTCGGAGTCTGAAACATTCTGGAAAGTGTCCTTTATGTATTCCTCCGGGGTTACGGTTTCAATAATATTGGTTTCAACATTTATGGGATTACCTCAGATATAATGTTTGATTCTTTGACTGTTTACCACCTTCGGATTTGTGCCTTTGAAGTTGTTGATTTTTATGCCACCGGAACGATAGACCTCCTCGATAACATAGGGGCCTTCCCATTTAGAGAGAACTTTACCTGCAAAAAATCTTAAACGAGAGTTGTATAGCAATACATAATCACCTACATTAAACTCACGCTTTTGTACCCTTTTGTCATGCCATCTTTTAACCTTTTCTTTAAACGACTTGACATTTGCGTAGGCTTGGGTTCTCCATTCATCAAGTGAGCTAATATCAAATAACCTCTTTTCACCGGCAAGTTTGAAATCATAATTGAGCTCTTTAATAGCCCAATATGCCTTATGTTCTAGTTCGAGAGGTAAGTGACATGCTTTTCCATATACCATTTTATATAGAGACATACCCATAGGATTTTTATATGCAGTTCTATAGGCCCATAATGCATCATCAAGTTTCTTGGACCAATTCTTTCTAGACCTATTGACAGTCTTTTGCAAAATTAATTTGAGTTCTCTATTACTCAATTCTACTTGACCACTAGATTGTGGGTGATATGGAGATGCAATTCTATGATTGACGTCATATTTAGCAAGCATTTTACGGAAAGCACCATGAATAAAATGTGAACCACCATCAGTCATTGAATATCTAGGGACTCCAAACCTCGGAAAAATAACTTCTTTAAGCATTTTAATAGAAGTTTATGATTAGCACTACTAGTTGGAATAACTTCTACCCACTTGGTAACGTAATCAACAACAACTAAAATATGTGTATATCCATTAGAGGCAGGAAAAGGTCCCATATAATCAAAGCCCCAAACATCAAACGGTTCAATAACAAGTGAATAATTCATAGGCATTTCTTGACGTCTACTAATATTACCAATTCTTTGACATTCATCACAAGATAGGACTAACTTACGGGCATCCTTGAAGAGAGTAGGCCAATAAAAATCGGATTGCAATACCTTATGTGCAGTTCTATCTACCGCGTGGTGTCCTCCATAAGTTTTGGAGTGGCACTTGCATAGGATCTGTTCCTGTTCATGCTCAGGTACACAACGTCTAATAACACCATCTACTCCTTCTTTATAAAGATGTGGGTCATCCCAAAAGTAATGTCTCAAATCATAGAAGAACTTTTTCTTTTGTTGGTATGTGAAGCTAGGTGGTATAAATTTAGCAACTATGTAATTAGCATAATCAGCATACCAAGGGGTACTACGAGAAGTACTTATGACATTTAATTGTTCATCAGGAAAGCTATCATCAATAGGTAGTGGGTCATCAAGAACATTCTCTAACCTAGATAAGTTGTCTGGAACGGGGTTTTCATCTCCTTTTATATCAACAATATGCAAATGAAATTCTTGTAGCAAGAGAACCCATCTAATAAATCTAGGTTTAACATCTTTCTTCTCCATAAGATATTTGATAGCAGCATGATCAGTGTGGATAGTTACTTTAGAATCAACAATATAAGGTCTAAACTTATCACAAGCAAATACAACTGCTAAAAGTTCTTTTTCAGTAGTAGCATAATTTCTTTGAGCATTGTCTAGAGTCTTAGTAGCATAATGGATAACATTTAATTTCTTATCAATTCTTTACCCTAGAACAACACCTACAGCATAATCGCTAGCATCACACATAATTTCAAAGGGTAATTCCAAACAGGTGGCTGAACAATAGGTGTAGAGACTAATGCTTTCTTAAGTATTTCAAATGCTTCTACACAATCCTCATCAAAGACAAATGGTATATCTTTTTGTAATAAATTAGTCAGAGGCCGAGATTTTTTTTAGAAGTCCTTAATGAACCTCCTATAAAATCCGGCGTGACCAAGGAAACTTCTTATACCTTTGATGTCCTTGGGACATGGCATCTTTTCAATAGCATCAACATTGGCTTTATCAACTTCAATACCTCTTTTAGAAACTTTATGCCCCAAGACAATACCCTCATTAACCATAAAGTGGCACTTTTCCCAATTCAAGACAAGATTAGTTTCTTCACATCTCTGCAAAACTCGATCAAGATTGCTCAAGCAATCATCAAAAGAAGATCCATAGACGGAAAAGTCGTCCATGAAAACCTCACAAATCTTTTCACAAAAGTCAGAGAATATAGCCATCATGCATCTTTGAAAGGTAGCAGGTGCATTAGATAAACCAAAAGGCATACGTCTATAAGCAAAAGTACCAAAAGGGCATGTAAAAGTAGTCTTTGATTGATCTTTAGCCGACACAGGTATTTGAGAGAAACTAGAATAACCATCTAGAAAGCAGTAATGTGTATGTTTGCATAATCTTTCTAGCATTTGATCGATAAAAGGTAAGGGGTAATGATCTTTCTTAGTAGCCTTATTTAATTTGCGGAAATCAATTACCATCCTATAACCTGTAATAATTATTTGTGGAATCAATTCATCTTTATCATTAGGAACAATAGTAATACCTCCCTTCTTAGGGACACAATAAACAGGACTTACCCACTGACTATCAGCAATGGGATAAATTATACCTGCCTCCAGAAGCTTTAGTATTTCTTTTCTTACCACTTCTTTCATCTTAGGATTCAGACATCATTGAGGATCACGAACTGGTTTGGCATCTGCTTCCAAATTTATTTTATGTTGACATAGAGTGGGACTAATGCCCTTAAGATCATCAAGAGTATATCCAATAGCAGCACGGTGCTTCTTCAGAGTTTTCAATAATCTTTCTTCTTCATGCTCTGAAAGGTTAGCACTAATAATAACAGGATGTATCTTCTTTTCATCAAGATAAGCATATTTAAGATTATCAGGCAATGGTTTAAGCTCAAACACGGGATCACCCTTAGGTGGAGGGGGATCCCCTAGGATTTCAACAGGCAAATTGTGTTTCAGCATAGGTTCCTGTTTAAAGAATACTTCATCTATTTCCCTTCTTTCATTCATAAACATATCATTCTCATGGTCTAGTAGATATTGTTCTAAAGGATCACTAGGAGGTACGGCAATAGAAGCAAGACCAATAATTTCATCCTTACTAGACAATTCTTCTTCACGGTGTTGTTTACTAAATTTAGAGAAATTAAATTCATGAGTCATATCATCCAAGCCAATAGTAACAACATTCTTTTCGCAGTCTATCTTAGCATTAACAGTGTTCAAGAAGGGTCTACCAAATATAATGGGACAAAAGCTATCTTGTAGGGAACCAATAACAAGAAAATCAGCAGGATATTTAGTTTTCCCACACAAGACTTCAACATCTCTCACAATTCCCATTGGTGAAATAGTATCTCTATTAGAAAGTTTAATTGTGACATCAATATCTTCTAACTCAATAGGTGCAATGTCATGCATAATTTCATTGTATAAGTCAATAGTTATTGCACTAGCACCCATATCACATAAGCCATGATAACAATGATCTCCTATTTTAACAGAAATAACAGGCATGCCTATCACAGGTCTAGGTTTATCTGTATCACGGGGTTTAGCAATTCTAGCAGTTTCATCATAGAAATAAATAACATGCCCATCTATATTACCAGAGAAGAGATCTTTAACAATAGCAATATTAGGTTCAACTTTAACTTGCTCAGGAGGTGTATATGTTTTAATATTGCTTTTACGAACCACAATTGAAGCTTTAGCATGATCCTTTATCCTAACAGGGAAAGGTGGTTTCCCAACATAAGAAGTAGGAACAATAGGATCATTATAGGTGACAATCTTTTCTTCAACTTTAATATGTGCAGCTACTTTTACTTCTATGGGAGGATGATATTTAAACCACTTCTCCTTAGGTAGATCAACATAAGTAGCAAAAGATTCACAGAAAGAAGCTACTATCTCAGAATCAAGTCCATATTTAGTGCTAAACTTACGGAAAATATCGGTATCCATAAAAGATTTAACACAATCAAACTTAGGTGTCATACCTGACTCCTTACCATAGTCGAGGTCCCAATCTTCAGAGTTGCATTTAATTCTATCCAATAAATCCCATCTAAATCCAATAGTCTTCATCATAAAAGAGCCATCACAAGAAGTATTGAGCATGGTGCGATTATTTTCGGAAAGCCGAGCATAAAAATTTTGAATAATCATTTCTCCTGAGAGCTCATGATTGGGGCATGAATTTAACATTGATTTAAGCCTCCCCCAAGCTTGAGCGACGCTTTCTCCTTCGCAAGGCCAAAAATTATATATATAATTGCGGTCACGATGAACAAGATTCATAGGGTAATAATTTTGATGAAATTCCAATTTCAATCTTCTATAGTTCCATGATCTCGTATCATCACATAGCCTATACCATACCAATGTGTCTCCCTTCAATGATAAAGGGAAGACCTTCTTCTTAGCAACATCATCGGGTATACCTGCAAGCTTAAATAATCCACAAACTTCATCCACATATAGTAGGTGTTCATCAGGATGCTTTGTTCCATCTCCTGTAAAAGGATTAGCTATCAGTTTTTCTATCATACCCGAAGAATACTCATAAGGAATTTCATTTTCATTTTCAGTAAGTTGAGGAGCAACTCTTTGCTCTACTGGTCGGGGTGAAGATACCCAGAACAAGCCCCTCAGAGGATTACTTTCCATAGTAACAAGTGACAGTAAATTTCACACTATATAAATTTTTCCTTACCAAATTCCACCTACCAAAGGCGCTTCACTCCCCGGCAATGGTGCCAGAAAAGAGTCTTGATGACCCAAAAGTATAGGGGATCTATCTAGTCCTTTCGATAAGTAAGAGTGTCGAACCCAACGAGGAGCAGAAGGAAATGATAAACAGGTTTCAGCAAGGTATTCTCTGCAAGTACTGAAATAAGTGGTAACAGATAGTTTTGTGATGAGATAATTTGTAACGAGCAACAAGTAACAAAAGTAAATAAATTGCAGCAAGGTGGCCCAATCCTTTTTGTAGCAAAGGACAAGCCTGGACAAACTCTTATATAAGGAAAAGCGCTCCCGAGGACACATGGTAATATCGTCAAGCTAGTTTTCATCATGTTCATATGATTCGCGTTCGGTACTTTGATAATTTGACATGTGGGTGCACCGGTGCTTGGGTGTTGTTCTTACTTGAAGAAGCATCCCACTTATGATTAACCTCTATTGCAAGCATCCACAACTACAACAAAAGTATTAAGGTAAACCTAACCATAGCATGAAACATATGGATCCAAATCAGCCCCTTATGAAGCAACGCATAAACTAGGGTTTAATCTTCTGTTACTCTAGCAACCCGTCATCTACTTATTACTTCCCAATGCCTTCCTCTAGGCCCAAATAATGGTGAAGTGTTATGTAGTCGACGTTCACATAACACCACTAGAGGCTAGACAACATACATCTCATCAAAATATCTAACGAATACCAAATTCACATGACTACTAATAGCAAGACTTCTCCCTTGTCCTCAGGAACAAACGTAACTACTCACAAAGCATAAACATGTTCATAATTAGAGGGGTATTAATATGTATATAGGATATGAACATATGACCTTCCACCAATTAAACCAACTAGCATCAACTACATGGAGTAATTAACACTACTATCAACCTACTAACACCAATCCCGGACTTGGAGACAGGAATTGGATACAAGAGATGAACTAGGGTTTTGAGATGAGATGGTGCTGATGAAGATGTTGATGGAGATTGGCCTCTCCCAATGAGAGGAGCGTTGGTGATGACGATGGCGATGATTCCCCCCTCCAGGCGGGAAGTTTCCCCAGCAGAACAGCTCTGCCGGAGCTCTAGATTGGATCCACCAAGGTTCCGCCTTGTGGCAGCGGAGTTTCCTCCCAAAAGGATGCTTCTTATTTTTTTCTCGACGAAAGACTTCATATAGGAGAAGATGGTCATCGGAGAGCCACCAGGGTGCCCACGAGGTAGGGGGCGCGCCCTGGGGGGGGGGGCGCCCCCACCCTCGTGAGCAGTGTGGGCCCCCTGGTCTTCATCTTTGGCGAGGATTTTTCATTATTTATTTGAAGGTATTCCGTGGAGTTTCAGGACTTTTGGAGTTGTGCAGAATAGGTCTCTAATATTTGCTCCTTTTCCAGCCCAGAATTCCAGCTGCCGGCATTCTCCCTCCTTATGTAAACCTTGTAAAATAAGAGAGAATAGCCATAAGTATTGTGACATAATGTGAAATAACAGCCCATAATGCAATGAATATCGATATAAAAGCATGATGCAAAATGGACGTATCAGGGACGGATGTTCACCACTATCTTTGTTGCTACTCTAACCTCACGTGCAGGCAGCACCTACTGCTTGCTGGTGATATTTTCTTTTCCACGCAGAAGTTGCTATCTTCTCTCTCTAATTAACTTGTTGATGCAACATAAAGGAAGACAATTTGGTTTTACTATGGGTGTATGCCCAGTTCTACTATAGCTATACATCGGTCACTGTGAAGTTCTACCAGTACTATATGGCAAGTTCTACTACTGCTATACATCACTATACTACACATCGAATCTCTCTCAGCTTTTATAATAAAACAAGTACATACAAGGTGAAAAAATGTACCTAAAAAGGTTTAAAAAACCTAGAAGTTGAAATTTTAAAAACCAAGTGGCTTGATGTTTATTAAAAAAATAGAATTTTTATTGGTTACTAAAAAAATAAAACCAGGAAGTCCAAATAAAAAAAGAGGATCAGTTCGACGATTATACAAAATATGGATTTCCTCATTATTGAAGAATGGAAAAAATAAGTTCAAAATAAAATATTGTAGTATTTCGATGTAGAAAAGTCGAAAAATCTAAGTTCACTAACAAGAAGATCATAGGAAGTTCAAGCATAAATAATAGAGCAGTTCAAAAGTAAAAGATCACTTAGAAGTAGATATTTCATCGTTTCTAAAACAAACAAAAACAAGAAGTTCGAATTTTAAAATGAGAGAAGTTCAAAAATCATAAAGAGGACTTCCATTGTTTCTAAGCTTTTGAAAAAAACTCTAGAAGTTGAAATTTAAATAACGGACAATTCAATATTTGTTAACAAAAACTAAGAATTCTAAACTACAAAACTTGGATATTTTTTCAAGAATAAGACTAAGAAGTTAAAATTAAAATAACAGAGAAGACCGAAGATTATAAAACACTCAAATTTTTCTCATTTCTAAAGAATAAAAGGAAGAAGTTCAAATTAAAAAAAGGAAAACAAAAATGTTTAAAAATAGATTTTCTCCATTTCTAAAGAATAGAAGTTCAAACGAAAATAATGAAGTGGTTCAAAGTTTATTTCAAAACTAGGATTTCAACATTATTAAATACTCAGATGTCACTTAATATTAATAGAATCAACCATGAAGTTCAAATTGAAAAAAATGTGAAACTTGATTTTTATTTAAAAATCAAAAAACACTTCCTTAATAAAAAAATGTGAAGTTCAAACTAAAAAAACATAGAAGTTCATGAGTAGTTAAATGTGAAATTCAAATTAAAAAACAGAGAAGTACGTAGTTTATAAAAACTCATATTTACATGTAAAAAAATTGGTACCATTTTTGGCATTTTAAAAACTAATCATGAATGACAAAGAATTTAGAAAAAAAATTCTACATGAAAATTTGCTTAAAAAACATAAGCTTTCCAACGGTATCTGAGAATTTGAATGTTTTGTGTATATTGTTCAAAACAAGTTTTAGCGTGTTCAAAAAGGTGCTTGTATAACCCATCATGATTTTGTAAAAAAACGCTTTCCAATAGTTTTCTATTGGTGTCATTTGCTCATATTAGATAAGTGCGTGAGGAGATAGAGGCAAAAAAAATTAGAGATCGCTTCAAATTAAAGAATAAAAACCAATAATTTCTATTTCAAATAATGAAGAAGTTAGATGTTTCTACAAAACCTCCAATTTTCAGATTTCTAAAAATACACAATGAAGTTCCAATAAAAAGGGTAGAGCAGTTCAATGTCTATAAAAAACTCAGATATTTTTATGTAATAGAGAGAATTTCAGATTGATAACTGGTCGAAGTTCACGTACTACACGGTGTGCATTTTGTATAAAAAAGAATGAAAAAAGATGGCTAAAAAGTTTTTTGCTAGAAGTTCAAGTGCTCGAACCGAGAAATTTAAAAAATTCTTGTGAGAGAGGTTGAAAAAAATACGTGACAGAAGTTCAAGGTGAATATAGTAGGAAGTTCAACTACTACACGGAATGCATTCCAAATAAGAATATAAGAATAAAAAATACAAATCTTAAAAGGTTTGTTGCAAGAAGTTCACATGCTCCTCCGTGCACGGTTCACAATTTATATTGCGGGACACACGACCTTCAGTTACATATTTTAAAATGAAAAAATGATGTCCCACCTTCAATTGCGTGTAATTCAACGTATACACAAACATGCGACAGAAGTTCATAGTTAAAGCAACGAGAATTTCAAGTACTGCAAGGAATGCATTTCATGTGAAAATAAAAAGTACTGAAAAATAAAAGCTTAAAATTTTTGTTGAAAGAAGTTCAAGATCTTTGTCCGGGGAAGTTCAAAAATTCTTGTTAGAGAGGTTCACCTTGTATTTCCATGTTCGTAAACACAAAAAAGAAATTGTTTTTGCCTATTAAAATAATTCTCTCAATCCACAAAGAAGTTCAGTTATTATTTGGGAGCAATTTAATTTCAAAAAGAAAATAAAAAATTCAAATTATAAAAATGGAAAAAGTTCTTGTACTACATGATGTGTTTAATATGAGAAAAATGAATAAAAAGACAACATCCAAATTTTTTGTTGTTATAAGTTCAAGTCCTCGGTCGGAGAAAGTTAAAAAATATATTTGTGAGAGAGGCTTGTACAAAAGGAATATCATTTGTATAACACTGACAGATGAATGAGATAATTAGAAACGAAAGTACGTCATAGAAGTTCAACGTGAAAACAACACAAAGTTCAACTACTATGCTGAATGAATTTCAGATGAAAATCTTTTAAAATCATCACGAGTATGAAAAAACGATCAACATGGGAAAGTTGTGTGCTTAGAGCAGCTTTCCACTAGTATATCACTTGCTCAATTCCGGTGAATGGATGGAGAGCTATGAGCAAAAAAATCACGTCAAAAACAGAGTGAAGTTCAGGTACACGTGCCGAGAAGTTCAGGTTCTTCACGCGGTGCATTTTCGAAGAATCTGTTTCGCAATAAAGGCAGAATGAATGATCTCGCCATTTTCGAAATTACATGAAAACGGCTAGGAATCAGAGAAAACCATCAACATCGAAAAGTTTCGCATTTTCCATAGCTTTTTAGTGGTATATTATTTGCCTCATTCCGATAAAGTTTTTCGAAATTATGGGGAAAATACCCTTTTAGCCATTCTCAAAATTGACTTAAAATGGTAAGGAACTAGGAGAAATAATATATACAAAAAAGTTTTGCACTTGTTCAAGCTTTCCAACGCCATATCATTTGCTCCATTCGGACGTACGGTTAAAAAATTTGCTCGAAAATACGAACTCGGTGGAACTTGTTTCGTTTTCTAAATTACTTTTAAACCGTTCAAAATTATAAAAACTTTTAACATGAAAAAGTATAGCATTTTCATAAGCTTTCCAACGCCATATTATTTGCCTCAATTGGATTAGCCGTTTAGAAATGACATCAAAAATATGAACTCGGGTGTTCTGTTTGCGAAATTCTATGATTTTCCAAATTACTCTTTATCAATGAGGAATTAGAGAAAACTTTCAACATGTGGAAGGAGCGGTTTTGCAGCAGCTTTCCAACACCATATTATTTGCCTCATTCTGATAAACGTTTTAGAAATGCGATCGAAAATACGATTCACGTTTTTTGTGTGAGGAAAAACGGTTTTCAAAACTGCTCTTAAACCGCTTACATTTTGCCAAAAATTTAACTTGGGTCATGATACTAGTTTCCATAGCTTTCCAACGGTATATCGCAAGACCCATTTGGGTAATGTTGGCAGAAGTTCAACCTAGCACTGGGAGAAGTTCAGGTCGAACAACTCAGGCAGTAAAATTGCAAAAAATGGAATTTCATCATGCGCCGAAAGCAAAATCCGCCAACGAGTGAGATTCCTATTTAAAACTGGTATTTAGTTGCTAAAAATGTTTATTTATTACACTAACATCATATAGAACACGACTAAACAGAATAATTCGCGGGGGAAGCCACGGTTGCGAAGATAGCCGAAGGTCGGGTTCGTACAGAGGGAAGTGCAGGCGCATTACTCAGGCACTTCAGGTTGTGATCAGAATATTATCTGATCCCATGATCAGAATAGTGTTTATGTATATATATATATACATATATATATATATACACATATATATCCACTATGGGTTTTAGTCCTTTAACTTTTAAAGGATCGGCTAGAGATGGCCTTATGACTTGTTTATTTCAGTTCTTCACAATGTAATGCTCTATATGTGCAGCTATTTGCCATGCATTTTAATTTCATCAATAACAGTTTTAACAATACCACTATGAATTACGATATTTGGTTGCTGATAAGGATATTGCAGTTAACATGCCTTTTCGTTTTATTAACAATAACTAGTGTACTTTAGACCTGCACAATACCAGTTTGAATGACTATTTGCTTGTTTTTAAATGTTATGCTTGATGCAGTTAACACACCTTTCCACTTCTTGTTTTGCTTAACTAGCGTGCTTAAGACTACACACTGAAGTTATCATTTGTAGATTATGTTGTCTACCATGGATATATTTGGTTGATGTTTAGCCTGTTGTGTTGAATATGCCTTTATATGTACTCATACATGACAATATTGAGAATAGTGTTGTTTTCCATCAAGGTTAGTTTCATCATATTACTTATATGTACTCACTGTTCAGGATATCGGTAGCTGGTACCATATAGCCTGGGGCTGATAAGGGATTAATTGTCGAATCGGACATTTCACTAAATATATCTGTAACCCATTTATTAGTAGGTTAACTAGGGCCATATTTAATATATCTGAGGCTACATAGCAACATGCATTGTACTGAATGACTAAATATGCAATCCCAGGCTACATAGCAACAAGGAAGAGTGTTACCTTAATGTTCTGATGATGCCTAGATAGACATGTAATAAAATCTTATATAATGGGATGGAGGGAGTGTTGTACTACATAATTTTTCAATTATTGTTTAGATTCTAATGTTAACTTGGTGCTTTTAGGTACATATATCATTGCCAAAGATCAACACTTCGACCCTTTCTGCGTATTGGGCAATGAGATATTCATGAACCGGCATCAAGTGAGGAAACTGATAAAGATTGTTATTAAAATGGGTCAAAAGACGTCAATCAAACTATTGTTTACACTTTATGCAAGACAACAGTGAACTGCAGGATCGTAAGTAATACTAGTAGAAAAAGGGTCAAACGTGAAGCACATTAGTGCCGGTTTGAATTTGAGCCGGCACTAATGGTACCATTAGTGCCGATTCGAATGGCTATGCATTAATGCCGGTTCGTGTTGAACCTTTAGTACCGGTTCATGCCACGAACCGGTACTAAAGGGGTGATGGCAGGCTGGCGTCAGGCCAGGGCCCCACGATCACCTTTAGTACCAGTTCGTGTCACAAACCGGTACTAAAGGGCTAACCCTTAGTACCGCTTAGTGCCACGAACCGGTACTAAAGGGGTCTGACCTATAGTACCGGTTTGTGACACAAACCGGCACTATAGGGCAATTTTCAAACTCTACCCCCCCCCCTGTGTGTTGCCATTTCAGTTCTGAAAAAATCAAAATAAAATGATAAAAACTTCAAAAAATAAAATCCTTCTAGAGGTAGTTATATTACTACATCTACTAGTTAGGAAAAGTTGAAAACTTAAATTTGGACATGTTTTGCAAAAAGTGTAGGGAAAATGTAAAACGACTATAACTTTTGCATACGATGTCGGAAAAAACGTATAATATATCAAAAAATTCAGCACGAAAATCCGCATCCGATGGAGACGGCCTATGGCCTGTTTGCAATTTTTTAGAATCCTCAAATTCCAAAAGGAAAAAAAGATATGGTCAAATTTAAGATTTTTTTAGAAAAATTTGTTAAATCTGGCAAACTGCTTATTCAAGAAGTATTAATGTTACTACATAATTATTCTAGAATATTAGTGTTACTAAATAATTATTTCAATTTTTTGAATTTTGGTCAAATCTGGTCAAACTATGGTCAAACTGTGGTCTGTGGTCAAACTATGGTCAAACTTATTCAAGAAATATTAGTGTTACTAAATAATTACTGTTTTTTAGAATAATAGTTTCAAACTCAAACAGTGAAATGTGTGACTTCATGCTCAAGCTAAACTCCTGAGGGTTAATAGGAGTGGCATCTTACTATTGTCAGGAAAACAACAAGTGTAGACTTGGAAACGAAGGAGAATAGAACCCGAAAGTTAAGCGTGCTCGGGCTGGAGTAGTGAGAGGGATGGGTGACCGGTCGGGAAGTTAGATGATTTGGAATGAGTGATCCACACTTGAGCAGTTAAGAGAGGTGATTAGAGACTAAATCACCAAATAATTCAAAAAAAATTAAAAATCCAAAAAATAAAAATAAAAAAAAACCAAAATTTTCAAAAAAAAATTCAAAAAAAACCTTTAGTACCGGTTGGTAACACCAACCGGTATTAAAGGTCCCCAATACCAGGGTGCGAGCTCACGCCACGTGGTGGCACTTTAGCACCGGTTCGTGCCGAACCGGTACTAAAGGGGGGGGCCTTTAGTGCCCACCAATTAGTGCCGGTTATGGAACCCTGTAGCCTTCTTTTTACTGCCCGTAATGAGTTGTGTTAGATGATAATGTGTGAATCTTTTTTATTTTGTAGTGGATTCTGAAGCAGTTTACTCAAGATTACCTCTCAAACTACATGATTGGCGACCGACCATCACAAGGGATTGGACTAGAGTCCTGCATGCCTTCTGCATCCAGGAGAGCACAATAGGGCCATTCCGCTTCACCTTGTTCAGCAACCAGAATGTATGTCGCCTCTTTCTTTACCATCTGTAATAGTACAAGTATAGAACCCTGGTTCATCATTATTTATTTGGTGCTTATATAATTCTTAAACATATGTACCCTTGTGAATCGAATAATAAATTGGTTGTTTGAACCTGATAGATATGAATAAAGCTATAGCTTACTTTCAAGTTTAAATTAGGTACAATTTTAAATAGCAGCAATTAAGTTAAGGCGAAATTACGGTGTGCAGGTCATTACGGCGCACACGGTTAATAAAAGCACAACATGTACGATATACATCATAATCCGACATGGTTCACGGAGAGGAAACATGTGTAACAATGCACACAGTTGTCGTTTGCAAAGCGTGTGTGATGTCACGCACTATCACATACGGTGCGGGAAAACTAAATGTGTGTGATTGTCTACCCATCATACACGGTTTATAATCATGAACTGTTTGTAGTGTGCCAGGCATCGTAAAACTCCCGTGCCTAAAATCTGCCTGGAATGTTCCTGGTTTTAAGCAAAACCACAAAACTCCAACTGCGATGGCAATGCGAGCACAAACGAGTAGCAAGGATGAAGCGTTTGGGATATTCGAGATATCGGAAACGGTTATATAGGGACAACTGTATGCATCAAGGCTCCCTATCCCAGATGGTTTCTAGGTTGTGTGGGAAGGACCCCCCTATCGCCACCACTCACTAGGCAACAGTTCCAAATGCCGTCGCGGAAAGGGGTTAAAAACCGTTTGTATAGCATCGTCACATACCAGTGGTTGGTCCAAACTAGAGCACCTTGCGGCGCCCCCTTGGCAACTTGGGTCTCAGCAACCGTGAGCTTAGCTCATCCGGTCGTGGCCTGAGACGAGACATGCACGGCTACTATCTGGGTGTCGGCACGTCTGGATGTCTTACTGGTTTTGTTTTACCATTATCGAAATGTCTTGTGCATCGGGATTCCGATTCTGATTGGAGGGTCCCGAGATGGAGGATTGTCTCCGTGGATCGTGAGCTTGTCATGGGCTAAGTTGGGACACCCCTACAGGGTTTAAACTTTCGAGAGCCGTGCCTGCGGTTATGTGGAAGATGGGAATTTTTAATATCTGGTTGTAGAGAACTTGACACCAGATTCGAAATAAAATACACCAATCGCGTGCATAACCGTGACTGTCTCTTTTCGAGTGAGTTCGAGAAGAGAACACGGTGGGGTTATGTTTGAACGTAAGTAGTTCAAGATCACTTCTTGATCATTGCTAGTTTGCGACCGTTTGCGTAGTTTATCATCTTATTCTTGTACCCGTATGTTAGCCACCATACAATGCTTAGTGTTGGTGCAACCTCTCCACTTATCCTTTCAATACCCATTAAGCTTTATTAGTCTTGATACCCATGGTAATGGGATTGCTGAGTCCTTGTGGCTCACTGATTACTGCAACCATAGTTGCAGGAACAGGTTATGCGATGATCATGATGTGAGAGCAATGTTTACTTGTTTGGGAGTTCTTCTTCTGCTTCTTCTTTGTTCAGGGGATAGGTTCTTAGTCGACAGCATGGGCTATCAGGGTGGATGTCGTTCTTATTTTCCTTTTGATTTCATCCGTAGTCGGATGCCTCTCTTCTGTAAGATATTTGATGTATTCTTGCGGCATTGTATGTCTTTGTATGTATCCCCAGCTATTATGTAATGGTACATGTAATGATATCCACCTTGTTAGGGAACGTAGCATGCAATTTCAAAAAAATTCCTAAGAACATGCAAGATCTATCTAGGATATGCATAGCAACGAGAGGGGGAGAGTGTGTCCACTTACCCTCGTAGACCGAAAGCAAAAGCGTTAGGTTAACGCGGTTGATGTAGTCGAACATCTTCACGATCCAATCGATCTAGTACCGAACGTACGACACCTCCTTGTTCAGCACACGTTCAGCACGATAACGTCCCTTGAGCTCTTGATCCATTAGAGTGATGAGGACATGATTACCTTGGATACAACCAAAAATATTGCATACATGCATATTTGTCAGGTGTTTCTAGTGCAAACTATTCAATAATCTATTTATGTTATCTAGAACAAAAATACTTCACAAACTTTTGTGTTTTGTCTAATTGCATGTGTATGGGACATTTGTACAATCCACATATGAAGATAAGCGAAAAGGAGAAGTTTAGGTTATGTTCAAAAAGTCCTCTCACGTCACTTTTGGGCCAAGAGAAGATAGAGTCCAAGTCTCTCACGTTCTGGATTCAGATTCGGACTGCACAGACATACCTGACTCAAAACGTCAACACCTTTTCCATACGGACTCAAAATTGGGTGATTCTTTTTTTGTTGGAAAGTAGATTTCGTGCTCTTTCCAACCCAATTGGAATCACCTTCAAATTCTTCCAGAGCATTGAGATATCGATGAAACAATTTGACGCTGCAGCAGAATCCGGGTCAAACAACAAGTCCAAAGGTGTTGCATCACCTCCACTTGGGCCCATGAGCCTTGTACGACCTAGGGTTAGTTTTAGGCTGCCTCGGGATGTCCTCCCACCTCCTTAGCCTCCACCCCTTGCTCCTATATAAGTAGATCCATCTAGTAGCTTTTTCCTTGGGATTTTGTTTAGATTAAAGTTCGCCATAGCTGCAACTTCCCGTACTTCGTTTGTGTTCAATGACCAGACAAAGGCATCACAGAACCCCACCTTGATGAATAAAGATTTCATCTTATATTCGCAATATCCAGATTGCAATCTCAGTTTCTTGCTTGTTCTTCATTTGCTCGCAGGAAACAGGCCCTCGTGCTCAGGTTGATCGTGCTCCGACGTGGTCAATAACCCTCGGAAGTTGGTTTAGCAATTGCTAAGGCGCGACGTCTCGCACGTTCATAGTCAGATCGTCAAGGTCGACTCCCACAGAAAACGATAGCCACCATCTCATCGAAACATCGGGACACCTTCGCCTCTATCAAGTGGTATCAGACTTCCAGGTTGCTCGGTGAGATTTTACAGTTTTTCGTAGTTTAGGCCGAGTCTGTTCTTCATACCTATAGTCCACGAAAAAGCCAAAAAAATTAGGGTTAGGTCATCATATCCGAACCAATCTGAGCCTTTTCATAGTCTTTTTACAGTTTTTCTTTGTTGAATTTGCGGTTGCATCGTCGTGTCGAGTTGCTGGTCTTAGTGCCTAGTCCCTCAGAGTTTCGAGTTCTGTTCACATTAGTCACGCCGCCGCTGCATTGTTATCACTTCCGCTGTCCACCACCCATCCATCAATTTCCACCACGTGCTACCCATCGTTCATTGTCATAATAATAGTTGAGATCGTTCACATCTTCGCTTGATCCAATCTGCATCTTATCTAGTTTGTTTTGGAAAGAGGGAGAGAAAAAAAGAGAAAAAACGAGAGAAAAAAAGTCAGAGAAAAAAAGAGAAAGAAATAGAAAAAAATGTGAGGAAAAAAAGAGGGAAGAAAAAAACAAAATTCGGATCTATCTAGACTCAATCTCATAGTTGAATTCGGATTGGAATCTGTTTTGTGCTCTATTCAGTAAAACATGCATAACTTCATCATACGAAGTTCGTTTTGGCTCCACGAGTACTCAAAAGAAAGCTAGCGACGAGTCGCATCTAAATAGTTGCAGAAGTTTGTTCAATATTTGGCACCTCAAAATCGGCTTCTAAATAGGTCTTTTTCCCTCTAAAGTTCACAAACACAGCTTATTCCAGTTTTTCATGCCAGTTTTAGAATTTTTTGACTCCTCATATCAACTCGGAATCGAGTGATTCCTTTTGTGTTTGAAAGCTTGAGTCATTACCATTCTTGAAAAAAATTATCAAAAAAATTGACACAAACTTTTCTAGAGGAAAGTTGGAGAGAAAGTTGTCGATATATCGTTCTTGGCTATTGTTTCATATCTTTATCTTTACTGCTATTGTGATCTTCACTTATATCTTGATGTCCAGAGCTACTTCATATTCTTTATTGATGCTAGTTGTGCTACGCCGTGACCTTTTTAGTGTTCTAGGCTCGCGTCTCTAGTCCGGTCTAGCCTAGGACCAGCACAGTACCGTCGTTGAGCGTTTATTCAACATTGCATCTCTGAATTGATTATTGCTAATCTTTTGCTACCATATATAGCCAACCTAGCTCCACATATTTCTACACCGTGTATACGTACGTTCCCCTGGCAATCGCTTTACTCAATCTTCAGAGTTATTTGACACAGCTGGTTGCCGATCACCACCTGCTGCATGGTAAGAACTTGTAAGATATTGAGATTTGCTATACTATGAGCGTTTTACCACCACTTCCAAGTAGTTCATAGGAACATTTTTTTGGATTCTGTTTCTTGTTTCTACTAATCATGACAGGATCCAGAGTCAATTCATGGGCTTTGTCGATCGTGGGAGATGTGCCACCACCTTTGCAAATACCACAACCGTCACAAGAGGAGCACAAACATCCAAATGCACATGACTAGGTTAATGTATCTATACCACCATTTAATGGCCGTTTTAGACCTACTTTATATTGAATGGGAGTTCAACATAAAAAATATATTTGCTTCCCATAATTTTGATGAACATAAAAAGGTTAAGGTTGCGGTTGGTTCTTTCACTGGTTATGCTTTGGTTTGGTTGAGTGAATATTGTCGGTTACACCCTGATTATATACCTACTACTTGGGATGATTTGAAACTTGCCATGCGACATACTTTCGTTCTCGCTTATTATACTCGCGACATGATTAAGAAGTTGCAACATTTAAAACAAGGTAGTGACACTGTAACAAAATATTATGATGATTTACAAACTACCTTGTTGCATTCTTCTTTAGAATAAAGTGAAGATGATTTTATGGATAGATTTTGGGGAGGATTAAACCGTGATATTCAAGAGATATTAATTCATGAAGAGTGTTATCCTATGGACCATTTGTTTCGTCTTGCTTGCAAAGCTGAACAAGAAATAAATTCACGTGTTGCCCACGAGGAGAACAAGCGCACGGTGCACATTCCAAGAGTTGATATGATTGTTCCTTCAACTACTAGGCATACTATGCCAACCACATCTGTTGTTGTGAGGACTACATCACCTCCACCATGTGACACATCGCCCCTGAGAGTCGCTACATCATCTGAGTTGATCATAAGAGGTAATGACAAAGGTACTGATCTTCCATCTCTACATGAGAATGATGAATGCCTTGTCAATTTGAATGCACCATCTGATGAGCTACCCACTACTTTGATCGTACCACCTATTTTAGAGGACTATGTTGATAATTTGACTTTGCCATGTGATCAAACAACTAAAATACCAACAATTTTGAGTGCACCCATTGAATTAACTATTGATGCAAAAGAACCGATGTTTAATCATTTTGATATGACCTCTAATCTTGGTGATGATTCTAGGTCCAATGACTTATTGCATGTTTGCTTATTTAAGCATGTTGTAGCATGTAAATTTGATGCAAATGAGGTTTATTCACCAATGTTGGGATGGTTTAATGATGAACATTGTCAATCTTTTGAAATGAATAAGAGCTTCACTTATATGTGCAAACTGAGTTGCAATATTTTCATGCCTTCTACTTCTTGTGATAATTTTTTGGCTTTAGATTTTATGAACTATGAACGTTACTCATGTATACATGTGTCATATGTGCAAAAATCAAGGGAAGTAAAAATGGATGACATATACATATACAACATGTACACCTTGTCTCTTTTGTTTGCCACATTCAGATTAAGCAACGCCGATGACGGCTTTGTTTTCAAGAAGGGGAGGATGATGAGGACATGACTACCTTGGATACGACCAAAAATATTGCATACATGCATATTTGTTACGTGATTTCTAGTGCAAACTATTCAATAATCTATTTATGTTATCCAAAACAAAAATACTTCCCGCACTTTTGTGTTTTGTCTAATTGCAGGTGTGTGGGACATTTGTACAATCCACATATGAAGATAAGGGAAAAGGAGAAGTTTAGGTTATGTTCAAAAAGTCCTCTGACGTCACTTTTGGGCCAAGAGAAGATAGAGTCCAAGTCTCTCACGTTCTTGATTCAGATTCGGACTGCACAGACATACCTGACTCAAAACGTCAACAACTTTTTCATATGGACTCCAAATTGGGTGATTATTTTTTTGTTGGAAAGTAGATTTCGTGCTCTTTCCAACCCAATTGGAATCACGTTCAAATTCTAGCGGAGCATTGAGATATCGACGAAACAATCTGACGCTGGAGTAGAATCCGAGTCAAACAACAAGTCCAAAGGTGTTCCATCACCTCCACTTGGGCCCATGAGCCTTGTACGACCTAGGGTTAGTTTTAGGCTTCCTTGGGACGTCCTCCCACCTCCTTGGACGCCACCCCTTGCTCCTATATAAGTAGATCCAGCTAGTAGCTTTTTCCTTGGGATTTGTTTAGTTAAAAGTTAGCCATTGCAACTTCGTGTACTTCGTTTGTGTCCAACGACCAGACCAAGACCACTTTCGGATCCCCACCTTTATGAATACTTCATCTATATTCGCATTATTCAGATTGCAATATCATATTCTTGCTTGTTCTTTGATTTCTTGCAGGAATATACCTTAGTGGTCAGGCTGACCATGCTCCCGGCATCGTTAGTAACCTCAAGAGATTGGTTTCGCGATTGCTAAGGCGCAACGTCGTGCATGTTTGTAGTCGGATCGTGAAAGTCATCTCCACCAAATCGATAGTTATCATCTCATCGAAAGATCGGGACACCCTCGCCTCTATCATAGAGGGTCGAGGGAGAGTTTCGTCAGCACGATGGCGTGGTGATGGTGTTGATGATGTGATCCGCGCAGGTCTTCGCCTAAGCATTACGACAATATGACCGAGGTGGTAAACTATGGAAGGGGGCACCACACACGGCTAAGGAACAATTGATGTGCCTTTGGGGTGCCCCCTGCCCCCGTATATAAAGGGTGGAAGGAGGAGGTGGCCGACCCAAGCGGGGCGCGCCAAGGGGGAGTCCTACTTGGACTCCTAGTCCAAGTAGAATTCGGGCCCCCTCCTTCCAACCAATGGAGACGGGAAAGGGGAAAGGTGGAAGAGGGAGAAGGAAAGGGGAGCTGCGGTCCCCACCCCTAGTCGAATTCGGTTTAGCTTGGGGGGCGCACCTCCTGTGGCAGCCTCCCTCTCTCCACTATGGCCCAATAGGCCCATTAACTTTCCTGGGTGGGGGGGGGCGGTAGCCTCCTAGTACTCCGAAAAATCCCCAAACCTTATCGGAACCATTCCGGTGTCCGTATATAACCTTCCAATATATCATTCTTTACCTCTCGACCATTTCGAGACTCCTCGTCATGTCTGTGATCTCATCTGGGACTCCGAACAAACTTGGGTCACCAAAACACAGAACTCATAATACAAATCGTCGTCCAACATTAAGCGTGCAGACCCTATGGGTTCGAGAACTATGTATCTCCAGTAAATAACCAATAGCGGAACCTGGATGCTCATATTGGCTCCTACATATTCTATGTAGACCTTTATCGGTCAAACCGCATAACAACATACGTTATTCCCTTTGTCATTGGTATGTTACTTGCCCGAGATTCGATCGTCGGTATCTTCATACCTAGTTCAATCTCGTTACCGGCAAGTCTCTTTACTCGTTGCGTAATGCATCATCCTGCAACTAACTCATTAGTCATATTGCTTGCAAGGCTTATAGTGATGTGCATTATCAAGAGGGCCCAGAGATACCTCTCCGATACACAGAGTGACAAACACTAATCGTGCTCTATGCCAACTCAACAAACAGCTTCGGAGACAACTATAGAGCATCTTTATAATCACCCAGTTACGTTGTGACGTTTGATAGCACACAAGGTGTTCCTCCAGTGTTCGGGAGTTGCATAATCTCATAGTCAGAGGAATATGTATAAGTCATGAAGAAAGCAATAGCAATAAAACTAAACGATCACTATGCTAAGCTAACAGATGGGTCTTGTCCATCACATCATTCTCTAATGATGTGATCTCGTTCATCAAATGAGAACACATGTCTATGGTCGGGAAACTTAACCATCTTTGATTAACGAGCTAGTCAATTAGAGGCATACTAGGGACACTCTTTTTGTCAATGTATTCACACATGTAGTAAGTCTCTGGTTAATACAATTCTAGCATGAATAATAAACATTTATCATGATATAAGGAAATATAAATAACAACTTTATTATTGCCTCTAGGGCATATTTCCTTCAGTCTCCCACTTGCACTAGAGTCAATAATCTAGATTACATAGTAATGATTCTAACACCCATGGAGTCTTGGTGCTGATCATGTTTTGCTCGTGAGAGAGGCTTAGTCAATGAGACTGCAACATTCAGATCTGTATGTATCTTGCAAATCTCTATCTCTCCCTCCTTAACTTGATCGTGGATGGAATTGAAGCGTCTCTTGATGTGTTTGGTTCTCTTGTGAAATCTGGATTCCTTCGCCAAGGCAATTTCTTCAGTATTGTCACAAAAGATTTTCATTGGACCCGATGCACTAGGTATTACACCTAGATCGGATATGAACTCATTCATTTGCTATTTCTAAAGCAGCTATGTACTCCGCTTCACACGTAGATCCTGCCATGACGCTCTGCTTGTTACTGCACCAACTTACAGCTTCACCATTGAATATAAATACGTATCCGGTTTGTGACTTAGAGTT
Organism: Triticum aestivum; assembly: GCF_018294505.1. NCBI lineage: Eukaryota > Viridiplantae > Streptophyta > Magnoliopsida > Poales > Poaceae > Triticum > Triticum aestivum. Next base: position 171,999,052 of record NC_057794.1, on the reverse strand, counting down.
ATCCAGATCACTGTCAAAGCTTGCATCGACGTAACCATTTATGACAAGCTCTTTGTCACCTCCATAAACGAGAAACATATCCTTAGTCCTTTTCAGGTATTTCAGGATGTTCTTGACCGTTGTCCAGTGATCCAATCCTAGATTACTTTGGTACCTCCTTGCTAAACTTATAGCAAGGCACGCATCAGGTCTGGTACACAGCATTGCATACATGATAGAACCTATGGCTGAGGCATAGGGAATGACTTTCATTTTCTCTCTATCTTATGCAGTGGTCGGGCATTGAGTCCGACTCAACTTCACACCTTGTAACACATGCAAGAACCCTTTCTTTGACTGATCCATTTTGAACTTCTTCAAAACTTTATCAAGGTATGTGCTTTGTCAAAACCAATTAAGCGTCTTGATCTATCTCTATAGATCTTGATGCCCAATATGTAAGCAGCTTCACCAAGGTCTTTCATTGAAAAATTCTTATTCAAGTATCCTTTTATGCTATCCAGAAATTGTGTATTATTTACAATCAACAATATGTCATCCACATATAATATTAGAAATGCTACAGAGCTCCCACTCACTTTCTTGTAAATATAGGCTTCTCCAAAAGTCTGTATAAAACCATATGCTTTGATCACACTATCAAAGCATATATTCCAACTCCGAGAGGCTTGCACCAGTCGATAAATGGATTGCTGGAGCTTGCACACTTTGTTAGCACCTTTAGGATCGACAAAACCTTCTGGTTGCATCATATACAACTCTTCTTTAAGATATCCATTAAGGAATGCAGTTTTGACATCCATTTGCCAAATTTCATAATCATAAAATGCGGCAATTGCTAACTTGATTCAGACAGACTTAAGCATCGCTACGGGAGAGAAGGTCTCATCGTAGTCAACTCCTTGAACTTGTTAAAACCCTTTCGCAACAAGTCCAACTTTGTAGACAGTAACATTATCGTCAGCGTCAGTCTTCTTCTTGAAGATCCATTTATTCTGTATGGCTTGATGATCATCGGGCAAGTCAACCAAAGTCCATACTTTGTTCTCATACATGGATCACATCTCAAATTTTATGGCCTCAAGCCATTTCGCGGAATCTGGGCTCATCATCGCTTCATCATAGTTCGTAGGTTTGTCATGGTCTGGTAACATGACCTCCAGAACAGGATTACAGTACCACTCTGGTGTGGATCAAACTTTGGTTGACCTACGAGGTTCGGTAGTAACTTGATATGAAGTTTCATGATCATCATCATTAGCTTCCTCACTAATTGGTGTAGGAATCACTAGAACTGATTTTTGTGATGAACTACTTTCCAATTCAGGAGAAGGTGCAATTACCTCATCAAGTTCTACTTTCCTCCCACTCACTTCCTTGGAGAGACACTCCTTCTCCAGAAAGGATCCATTCTTAGAAACGAATATCTTGCCTTCGAAACTGTGATAGAATGTGTACCCAACAGTCTCCTTTGGGTACCCTATGAAGACACATTTCTCCGATTTGGGTTCGAGCTTATCAGGTTGAAGATTTTTCACATAAGCTGTGACGCCCAGATAATTAAGCTACAATGATCCCCTCCTAATGGTGCCATGTCATGGTAGTTAATTTGCTAAATCTCACTTTGATCCAAACCCAATTCAAATTCAAATTTAAATTCCAAGTGAAATTATTATTTCTTCTAACGGTAAAATAAAAATGTTTGTTGGGTTGCAAATATTCACTAAGGAATTACCATGTAGAAACCAACAATTATTCAGAACTCTAAAAATGCCCCTAGCTATTTTTGAATTGACCCAACACCACCTACCCATCACATTTAAATTCAAAACAAAATCAAATAGAACCCAAACATTTTTGTGCCACTCTTAGCTATTGTGTTAGATTTATGTGCAAAGTTTTGTTTGAAGAAAAATCATTTGGTGGCCCAACTTGATGCAAAACAGTAACAGAAAATACGAAATAGCAACGAGTATTAAAAAACTAAAGTCAATGTGCACTTTGGCCCAACACCCCACACTGAAGCACAACCCGCCACCATTTTCCTCAACCTCCAGCTACAGGAAAGCAAGCAGGGAGTGCGTGGAGGGCTTCCATGGCGCCTTGGCACGTGCCGGCTATCCCATGGGTCCCCCGATGGTTAAAACGACATTGACCCCCTCCCAGAAATCCTAGTCCCCATTCCTCCCCTCCCCTCGCTCGCCCCCTTTATTTCCCTTTAATGCCCGACGCCGTTGTTGACTCACCATCACCATTGACGTGGCCACCGTGCACCTCAAGCCACCCGGAGATGCCCAGGAACTTCACCACCACCGCCTTCTTCGTCTTCGCCATGGGATTGGACCGGGAAGGCCCCATATGCTCGCCATCGCCGTCGTCTTCAACGTGTACATCCTCGGCAACAGTCATCGATTGCCATTGTTTCGGTCCATCCTGACCCTCCCCGAGCATGCCACCGGACTCGCGGTGAGCTCCTCCTCCGAACCCCCCTCAGCACGGTCTCAATCCGTCACCGTAGTTGCCTATACGAGCTGGCGGCCGCCATGACCGAAGCTCAGTGTCTGCGTACGCGCACCTACTACTCCTTGCGCCATTCTACTCCTGCTATTACCGTCTCCGCGCGCGCGGGCTTGCCCTTTGCTCGCCGACCGTGCCTTGGCTGTGCCTTGCACCCGTGCCACTCGCTCGCCTATCGCGCCCTGTGTGCACGCTCGCGCCCACACCCGCATGCATGCTGCTCACGCTGCTGGAGCGTTCTACTGCTCTGCTAGTTGCGCTACGATGCTACTACTACTAATGCAAGCCGCCGCCGCTGCTACGTTGCCGGTACCCTACTGCTGCATTGCTCACTACTAATTGCGGCTAGCCATGGCAGAGAGTGTGTGTGTCTGTTGTGTGTGCGTACGTGTGTGATAGGGCCGGCTTCTTAGTGTTAGGTTAGGTTAGTTGTTAATTAGTAGTTTATGTACATATGACTTGTGGACCTCACTGTAAATTAAAATGATAAATTAAATTAGAAGTGCCTAAGTCTATGAAAGTCAGGGCCCATGTTTACTATTCCCCTTTTGACCAGTCAAATGTTGATTGGGTCAACTCTGCTGATTGGACCCTTCCTGGCCCACTGTCAGCCATAGGTGCACTTTGGCTGGGTACACTTTTGGGTGCCTATAGCTTTTACTGATTAATTATCGAATTAATGTAATTTTGGGAAACTCCAAAAAATCATTTTAAAACTTTGATAAATCATATAAAATAAACCGTAAGTCAGATGAAAATACTTTGTACATGAAAGTTTCTTAGAAGGACGAGACGAATCCGAATACGCAGTCCGTTCTTTCGATGCATGTCCCTAGCATAGCAAACATGCAACAACCCACCTTCGTTTCATCTGCCCGAAAACGTGAAACACCGGGAATACTTTCCCGAATGTTTTCCCCCTTCCCTAACAGCACCTAGTACTACGTTAGCTCACCCTTGCACCACTAAATGTCATGGCATGCATCTTAATGCATCTGTTTGCATTGTATTCTTTGTTTCTTCCCCCTCTTCTCTCCGGTAGACTATGAGACAGAAGCTTTGATAACCCACAAGTATAGGGGATCGCAAAAGTTTTCGAGGGTAGAGTATTCAACCCAAATTTATTGATTCGACACAAGGGGATCCAAAGAATATTCTCAAGTATTAGCAGCTGAGTTGTCAATTCAACCACACCTGGAAACTTAATATCTGCAGCAAAGTGTTTAGTAGCAAAGTAATATGATAGTAGTGGTAACGGTAGCAAAAGCTAACGGTAGAAAAAGTAATGTTTTTGGTATTTTGTAGTGATGATAGCAATAGCAACGGAAAAGTAGATAAACGAAGAACAATATATGGAAATCTCGTAGGCAATGGGTCGGTGATAGAGAATTATGCCAGATGCAGTTCGTCATGTAACAGTCATAACCTAGGGTGACACAAAACTAGCTCCAATTCATCAATGTAATGTAGGCATGTATTCCGAATATAGTCATGCGTACTTATGGAAAAGAACTTGCATGTCATCTTTTGTCCTACCCTCCCATGGCAGCGGGGTCCTAGCGGAAACTAAGGGATATTAAGGCCTCCTTTTAATAGAGTACCGGACCAAAGCATTAACACATAGTGAATACATGAACTCCTCAAACTACGGTCATCACCGGTAAGTATACCGATTATTGTCACTTCGGGGTTAACAGATCATAACACATAATAGGTGACTATAGACTAGCAATATAGGATCAAGAACTCTCATATATTGATGAAAACATAATAGGTTCAGATCTGAAATAATGGCACTCGGGCCCTAGTGACAAGCATTAAGAATAGCAAAGTCATAGCAACATCAATCTCAGAACATAGTGGATACTAGGGATCAAACCCTAACAAAACTAACTCGATTACATGATAAATCTCATCCAACCCATCACCGTCCAGCAAGCCTGCAATGGAATTACTCACACACGGCCGTGAGCATCATGAAATTGGTGATGGAGGAAGGTTGATGATGATGATGATGGCGACGGATTCCCCTCTCCGAAGCCCCGAACGGACTCCAGATCAGCCCCCCCGAGAGGTTTTAGGGCTTGGCGGCGGCTCTGTATCGTAAAACGTGATGAATCCTTCTTCCGTATTTTTTTCTTCCCGAAAGAAAATATATAGAGTTGGAGTCGAGGTCGGAGGAGCTCCAGGGGGCCCACGAGGTAGGGGGGCACGCCCTAGGGGGGCAGGCGCGCCCCCACCCTCGTGGCTAGGGTGTGGGCCCCCTGGTCTTCATCTTTTGCAAGGATTTTTTATTATTTCTGAAAAGATGTTCCGTGAAGTTTCAAGTCATTCCAAGAACTTTTGTTTCTGCACATAAATAACACCATGGTAATTCTGCTGAAAACAGCGTCAGTCCAGGTTAGTTCCATTCAAATCATGCAAGTTAGAGTCCAAAACAAGGGCAAAAGTGTTTGGAAAAGTAGATACGACGGAGGCGTATCAACTCCCCCAAGCATAAACCTTTGCTTGTCCTCAAGCAATTCAGTTGATAAAATGAAAGTGATAAAGAAAAACTTTTACAAACTCTGTTTGCTCTTGTTGTTGTAAATATGTAAAGCCAGCATTCAAGTTTTCAGCAAAGATTATGAACTAACCATATTCACGATAACGCATAGCTCTGATGTTTACTTATATCAATGGCATAATCAACTAGCGAGCAATAATAGTAAATCTCGGATGACAACACTTTCTCAAAACAATCATAATATGATATAACAAGATGGTATCTCGCTAGCCCTTTCTGAGACCGCAAAACATAAATGCAGAGCACCTTTAAAGATCAAGGACTGACCAGACATTGTAATTCATGGTAAAAGAGATCCAGTCAAGTCATACTCAATGTAAACTAATAGTAATGAATGCAAATGACAGCGGTGCTCTCCAACTGGTGCTTTTTAATAAGATGATGATGACTCAACATGAAAGTAAATAGACAGGCCCTTCCCAGAGGGAAGCAGGGATTTGTAGAGGTGCCAGAACTCGGTTTTGAAATAGAGGTGAATAATATTTTGAGCGGTATACTTTCATTGTCAACGTAACAACCAAGAGATGGCGATATCTTCCATGCTACACACATTATAGGCGGTTCCCAAACAGAATGGTAAAGTTTATACTCCCCCTCCACCAACAAGCATCAATCCATGGCTTGCTCGAAACAACGAGTGCCTCCAACTAACAAGAGTCCCAGGGGGACTTTTGTTTGCAATTATTTTGATTTAGTTTGCATAAAGCATGGGACTAGGCATCCCGGTGACTAGCCATTTTCTCGTGAGTGAGGAGTGGAGTCCACTCCTCTTGAGAATAACCCGTCTAACATGGAAGATACAGACAACCCTAGTTGATACATCAGCTATTCGAGCATACAAAACAGGATATTTATTTGAAGGTTTAGATTTTGGCACATACAAATTTACTTGGAACGGCAGGTAGATACCGTATATAGGTAGGTATGGTGGACTCGTATGGAACAACTTTGGGGTTTATGGAGTTGGATGCACAAGCAGTATTCCCGCTTAGTACAGGTGAAGGCTAGCAAAAGACTGGGAAGCGACCAGCTAGAGAGCGACAACAGTCATAAGCATGCATTAAAATTAATCAACACTGAATGCAAGCATGAGTAGAATATACATTTTCATAATATTGAAGTCAAAAGATGCAAAGTTAATAATGATAGTGCAACTTATTTGTGGCACTACTGTTTAGGTCATATTGGTGTAAAGCGCATGAAGAAAATCCATGCTGATGGGTGTCGGTGTCAAAACCGGCGGATCTCGTGTAGGGGGTCCCGAACTGTGCGTCTAGGGGGATGGTAACAGGAGGTAGGGGACACAATGTTTTACCCAGGTTCGGGCCCTCTTGATGGAGGTAAAACCCTATGTCCTACTTGATTAATATTGATGATATGGGTAGTACAAGAGTAGATCTACCACGAGATCGGAGAGGCTAAACCCTAGAAGCTAGCCTATGGTATGATTGTCCTTCGTCCTACGGACTAAAACCCTCCGGTTTATATAGACATAGGAGAGGGCTAGGGTTACACAGAGTCGATTACAATGGTAGGAGATCTACATATCCGTATCGCCAAGCTTGCCTTCCACGCCAAGGAAAGTCCCTTCCGGACACGGGACGAAGTCTTCAGTTTTGTATCTTCATAGTCCAGGAGTCCAGCCAAAGGTATAGTCCGGCTATCCGGACACCCCCTAATCCAGGACTCCCTTAGTAGCCCCTAAACCAGGCTTCAATGACGACGAGTCCGGCGCGCAGATTGTCTTCGGCATTGCAAGGCGGGCTCCTCCTCCAAGTACCTCATAGAAGATTTTGAACACAAAAGGTAGTGTCCGGCTCGGCAAAATAAGTTTCCACATATTGCCATAGAGAGAATAATATTTACACAAATCAAATCTGCTGACGTATTCCGTAGCGTGACATCACACCACGCCCAAGTCTTTATTCGAATCATTTTACTGTTCTACCTCAGCGCATTTAGCGAGGCGGTTTCCTTGGCACGTCTTGTCAAAGCAGAGATCGTGTCCCCTTATTCCGGGATTCTCATCAATACGGGCGTGGGTAACCCAACCGCGCCATTGATTACGATGCTTGGGAGATAAGCGAGTTTTACCAGGCTGGTGGGGACGCATAGTCGCGTCCGCCCATATAAGGGGATAAGGATCCACCTTTTCATCCACGCCTTCTTCCTCCTTTGCTTATCCATTTCCGCGCACTCGAGCTCCAGCGCCCAAGTCCGCACACCCCACCTCAACCTTCTCCAGCCATGTCCGGAGCGGGAGGCAAGTGGATGGTCTCCTCCGTTACAGATGGACACATCAAAAAATTGAGGAAGGCCAGATACTTGTCTAACGACATTGAGCACCGGCTTCCCGAAGAGGGGCAGCTCATCCCCACCCCTAGGCCACATGAGACGGTGGTGTTCCTCCCCCATTTCCTCCGCGGACTGGGCTTCCCTCTCCACCCATTTGTCTGGGGGCTCATGTTCTACTATGGCCCGGATTTCCACGATCTGGCCCCGAACTTTGTCCTCAACATCTCGGCGTTTATCGTCGTGTGCGAGGCTTTCTTCCGCATCCACCCCCATTTCGGCCTATGGCTCAAGACTTTCAATGTCAAGCTGAAGGTGGTGCGCGGCACCCAGGCAGAGTGGGGAGGTGCCATGGTGGGCAAGATGCCCAACGTCCCATGGCTCGAGGGCTCCTTCGTGGAGTCCCTAAAGGGGTGGCAGTCGGGGTGGTTTTACATCACCGAGCCGCGTGACCCTAAATGGGTCCCAGCCCCTGAGTTCCGATCTAGACCCCCTACGCGGCTCGCCTCCTGGAAAGAGACGGGCCTATCGTGGGGTAAAAAGGAGAGCTGACCGGACTCCAAACATGTGTCCAAACCCTGGTGGACAAGACGCTCAAACTTGTCAACGTAGTCCAGGTTATGCTCATCCGTCGGATCCTCCCGTGTCAACAACGGGCTTTCAACCTGTGGGAGTTTGACCCGGCGCGGCACCGAACTCTTAGCACTCTCTTCGACACGACATACGAAGATGCCTGGAAGGTGCTTTTCAAGGGCGCCGAGGCCCCCGCATCCGCTACCGAGGATCGTGGATTTAGCACGCAGCCTCACACTCGTGCGGTAAGCTGTTTTTACCTTTTACAGGGTATTAGTTTTTCATAGTTTGACTCCATGCGGGATCTAAGCTCCCTTGCATTTGACAGGATTGGCAGGAGACGTCCGGACAGATCAACTGTCCAGCTCCTTTGCCCGAAGGCCCAGCGGACGCTCACTTGGCGAAGCTGCTGGTTCCGGCACCCTATGTGGTGCCGGAGAAGAAGGCCAAGAAGAAGGCCATGGGGACTCGAAAGAGTGCCCGGGGCCAGGAGGTGTCGGATTCATCATCCGACGACTCTAAGGCGCACTCCTCCCATGAAGACGAGGAGGAGGAAGAAGAGACCTCTCCCCCTCCAGCGGGGGGAGGGAAGAAAAGGAAGGCCGCCCCAACCGGGGAGGCCGAAGGGTCCAAGAAGGGGAAGACCCCTCCTCCAGACTACTCCACCAACGCCGACGACGACGAAGAGGAGTGGCCGCACAGGGCCAAGCCCCTGGCGAGATCGTAAGTATTCGGATACCAGAGTGATTCATAGGATTCCCCCATTGCCCAGCTTTTCCTTACGTCGAACATGTTTATGCAGTCCACCCAAAGACCGGCTCGACGTGTCGTCGAGCGGTTCCCTGGATTCGTCGGATGTGTCCTCCCCAACAACCTCCCCCCATCCTACGGACGACGCCGTGGTGGCTTCCCAACAGGCTCCAAGCCAAGAGGAGGTGGTCCTGAAGGCGCCGCAAGGCGACCTCTCGGACTCCAGGCGTAAAGGGTATAGAACCCCCAAGGGCTCCAAGTCCGGCCTTGAGCCAGACACCGCGCCGAACCTTCAACGGTTCCGGACTCCGGTGGGCAGCCTCCTTCCAAGAGGAGCAAGCCTACTGAGCCAGCGACCTCCGTCCAACCGGAGGCACCGGGCAATTTGCTGGAGGTGCTTAACGGCGCCTCCACCGACGAGGAGCACCGCACTATTATGAGTGCGGTGATCCAGAAGGTTCAGTCCGCCAAGAGCGGACTGACTAAAGCCTGTGGCAGCCTTCTAACAGGTTTTGAGGTAAGTCAAGAATATGTAAAGATATTACCGCATAGACAGTAGCCCTGATGCTCTGTTCGGCGTTCGGAAAGAAAAGCCGAATAGAGGATCTAATAACATTCGCAGGAGTCTAACATAATCAAGTCAATATGCGTATGCAGGCTTCGCTTCTGTCCTCCGCCGCACTGACTGCGGAGGTGGATACGCTGAAGCAAAACCTTGCGCGGTCCGAGAACGAGCTCGGCCATGCCAAGAGGCAACTCGAGGAGAAGGAAGGTAAGTAATACCTTGCGCAAGTATATAGAGAAGATGTGGTTGCAAAAAATTACAGGATCAACGTGCTATTATAGGGGCCATGACCGAGGTGGCAACCCTTGAGAAAGCGCTGTCCGAGGCCGAAAACAGAGCGGTCGCGGAGCGTACAGAGAGAGGGAAGCAGGAGGCGCGGGTAGAGGAGGTGCAGAAAGAGCTCCAGGCTCTCGTGAAAAAACTCGAAAGCGCGAAGTCTGCCAAGGCCGAAGCCCAGAAAGCCCTCCAAGAAATTGGAGATATGAAGAAGATAGCGGCGGGTAAGGCATTCATTATGCAAAGCAAGCACGTGAAAGTGAATTACTTGTTACTTACCCGAGTCCGGAGCTCTCTTGGAGCATTCATAGATTTGCCCCATAGTGCGTCTGATGCCGCCGCCTACTACCGAGCCAAGGAGTGGAGCTCGATGGAGAAGGTGTTCTGGTCTCAGTATGCTGAGGCCGGACACCTGGTGCCTTTGAGCGACCAGCTGAAGCAAATGATCGAGCTCCACAAGGTGGTCGAACAGGCCATAAAGGGCCTCATAGTTCGGCTTTGGCCTGGAGAGGCTGTGCCTGGGAGCTACTTCGGGCTGGTGAGGCGACTAGTGGATGCCTGTCCATGGCTTTTAGTAATCAAGCGCTCTGTCTGTATCGAAGGTGCCCGTAGGGCGCTTGCCCGTGCTAAAGTGCACTGGGGCAAGATGGATGCGGAGAAGCTGGTGAAGGACGGGCCGCCGCCGGGCAAGGAGCATCGCGTCCCGGAAGCGTATTATGAGGGCGTCCTGAAGGGTGCCTGCCTTATAGAGGATGAATGCTCCGAAGATGTAATTTTTGGGTAAACTCGCATTTGTGATCCTGTACGCTGAAAACTTGTTCATATGCGCTAAGCAACACTTTTGAATTTAAAATATAACCTTCTGTGCAGCTGTTTATGAAATTTGAGAGACGGCGAGGTTCTGCCCCCGTGCCACGAGTGTGTGGATTACACGGACTTAAATAAGGCTTGTCCGGCTGATCCTGTCGCTTTCCCCCATATTGATCAAATCATTGATGCTACGGCGGGTTGTGCGCGTTTGAGCTTTTTGGATGCTTACTCTGGTTATCATCAGATCAAGGTGGCAGTTAAGGACCAGGAGAAGACGGCTTTCATCACTCCGTTGGGAGCCTTCTGCTATGTGTCTATGCCTTTTGGGCTCAAGAGTGCCCAGGCGACTTATCAACGGTGTGTACAGAATTGTCTCCACAATCAGATTGGGCGCAATGTTCATGCTTATGTGGATGATATAGTGGTTAGATTCAGAGAGGCAGAAACCTTGATATATGATCTCAGAGAAACCTTTGACAATCTCCGGGTTTACAAAATGATGCTTAACCCGGAGAAGTGTGTATTTGGTGTGCCTGCAAGCAAGCTTTTGGGATTCTTGGTATCAAACAGGGGCATCGAGGCTAATCCAGAGAAGATTAAGGCAATCACTTCTTTGGCTAAACCGGCATGTATCAATGATGTTCAGCGACTGGCGGGTCGTGTTGCCGCTTTAAGCCGGTTCATAAGCCGGTTAGGTGAGAAGGCCCTACCGCTGTACCAACTGATGAAGAAGGCAGACACCTTTGTCTGGAGTAATGCTGTTAATGCTGCTTTTGAGGATTTGAAGAGGCAGTTATCTGAGCCGCCAGTTCTTGCAGCTCCTATTGACAAAGAGCCTTTGCTGTTATATGTGGCTGCTAATTCATGAGCCGTCAGTGTGGCAATTGTGGTAGAGCGCAAGGAGGCTGGTAAGGAACATTCGGTTCAACGGCCGGTTTATTATGTCAGTGAGGTACTCATCGAGTCAAAACAAAGATATCCTCATTGGCAGAAAGTTGTTTACGGGGTGTTCTTGGCAAGCCGGAAGATGATGCAATACTTTCAAGGTCACCCTATCACTGTGGTAAGTTTTGCCCACTTGGGAGACATTATCCAGAACAGAGAGGCTACGGACGAGTCGCCAAGTGGGCCATCGAGCTCGGGCCTCATGGTCTGAAGTACGTACCACGCACTGCCATTAATTCTCAAGCTTTGGTGGATTTCATCAACGACTGGACAGAGCTACAGGCACCTGAGGAGAAGCCCGATAACACTTACTGGACTATTCACTTTGATGGGTCCAGACAGTTGGAAGGCTCGGGGGCTGGAGTCGTGTTAACTTCCCCTTGAGGTGACAAATTTTGTTATGTGCTCCGGCTTATGTTTCCTTGTACTAACAATGCAGCTGAGTACGAGGCCCTACTCCATGGTCTCCGAATGGCCAAGGAGATGAACTTGAGCCGGGTAAGATGCTTGGGAGACTCAGACCTTGTGGCTCAACAGGTGTCAGGCAAGTGGGACTCTAAAGATCCCCTTATGGCGGCTTACCGTCGTGAAGTCGATGCTGTGGCTAGACATTTCAAGGGTTATGTGGTGGAACACATTGATCGAAGGAAGAACGAGGCGGCTGATGCCTTAAGCCGGCTGGGGTCTCAGCGTAAGCCGGTGCAGCCTAACACCTTTCTGGATGTTTTGCATAATCCTTCTGTTAAGTTACCTATAGAGGAAGATCTGGCAATACCAGACCCGGAGGCATAGCTGGTGGCGGCTCTCCATGTTATCCCGGATTGGACAATGCCTTATTTGGCTTACATGACCCGGGGAGAGTTGCCTGAAGATGAGACCTTGGCAAGACAAATCGTCCGGCGGTCCAAGTCCATGACAATTGTCAATGGCGAGTTACATCACTGCAGCATCACTGGAGCATTTCAATGCTGCGTGTCACCTACAGAGGGTCAGGAGATCCTTCGTGAGATTCATGAAGGTGATTGTGGTCATCACGCCGGCTCAAAATCTCTTGTGGCCAAAGCTTTCCGTCATGGGTTTTATTGGCTGACGGCTCATGCTGATGCAGAAGACCTGGTCAGTAAATGTGACGGATGTCAGAAATTCTCACCACGAGCCCATGTGCCGGCTCAAGAATTGAGGATGATTCCAATTACTTGGCCATTTGCAGTCTGGGGGCTTGATATGGTCGGGCCTTTCAAAAGGTCTAAGGATAAAAAGACACACCTCTTGGTGGCGGTTGACAAGTTCACAAAGTGGGTGGAGGCGGAGCCAGTCAGTAAGTGTGATGCAGCCACGGCGGTCCAGTTTATGAAAAAGGTGTTTTTTCGCTTTGGTTTTCCACACAGCATTATAACTGATAATGGCACTAACCTTTCCAAAGGAGCTATGGAAGAGTTCTGTCAACGAGAGCATATCCGGCTTGACGTTTCAGCTATGGCTCACCCTCAATCCAATGGTCAAGCAGAATGAGCTAATCAAGAAATCTTGAGGGGTATCAAGCCCCGTCTCTTTGTCCCCTTGCAGAGGACGCCGGGTTGTTGGGTGGAGGAGTTACCTTCTGTACTTTGGAGCATCAATACTACACCTAACAGATCTACGGGTTACACGCCTTTCTTTATGGTGTATGGAGCAGAGGCGGTCCTGCCAAGTGACATCCGTCATGACTCACCCCGTGTGGCGGCTTATGTTGAGGAAGAAAATGAAAAAGCTCAGCAAGACGCACTTGACCTGTTGGATGAAGAGCGAGACTTGGCAATAGCCCGCTCGGCGATTTACCAGCAAGACCTGCACCGCTACCACAGCCGCCGGGTTAGGTCTAGATTCTTTCAGGAAGGCGACTTAGTGCTCCGACTCATCCAGGATCAATCTGACATGCACAAGCTATCCCCTCCTTGGGAATGACCCTTTGTGGTCAGCAAGAATCTGAACAACGGATCATACTACCTTATCGACGTTCGGGAGCACAAAGACTCACGTAAGTCGGAGGAGGAGACCCGTCGGCCGTGGAATATCGCTCATCTTCGGCCTTATTATACTTGAGCCATCGGCTCTAATGTGTATATACTTATACTATGTATATTACATAAAGCAATAAAACAGGACCTCTGTCCTTTTTTCCACTCCCAAAAAAAGTTTATGTGTTTTCTTTGTCAGGTGGTGGAGATAACCAAGGAGAAGCGGATCATATCTGAATCCGGCTTTCCTTTGGTCTGGCTTATTATCATATCTGAATCTAGTTGTGATCACTTGGGGGCTTCCTGTTCAAACATAGGTCGTATTCGAACCAAAGAGAACATAGCTGTCGATACCCACTTGATCGGCATACTGCCAAACCCACTTGGGGGCTTCTTGATCATATTTGAATCATAGCTTAACCCCTTTGGGTCTGACGTGGATCATATTCGAATCAGCGTCATTAAACAACACTTATGGTCACTTGGGGGCTTCCTGTTCAAACATAGGTCGTATTCGAACCAAAGAGAACATAGCTGTTGATACCCACTTGATCGGCATCGCCACAGCCACTGGGGGCTAACAGATCATATCCGAATCTTAGCTCAACCCCTTTGGGACGATTCACTGATCGTATTCGAATCAGAAACCCTTGAATTTTGTTCATCATATTTTACAAGTATCAACATTGGATATATTGCGACCCTCTTAAAAATACAATGGAATACATTGCAATCCTCCAGTATTAATATTGGTTACATCAGGTTGTTAAGTACCAGGTGAACTTTTATGTGCCAATTTTCAGTAGTTAAACTTACCCTCAGGGGGTGGCTTATATAAGCCGGAAAAGCAGCCGTAAGCATCACAGAGCAATGCAAGACATTTCTGCAAAGGACATAACAGATTCATATAAACTACAAAGTGCATAGTGACGGCGGCTTATCCAAGTATTAAGGGCCATAAGCATGCGCAAAGGCATAGCAAAACTCAAAGTATTTTCTACTCTGTTACAAGACTCCCCGAGTGTGAATGATGCGGCATTGTTTTTCTACAACGACATAAGCAGGTGGCGCCTGGCAATCTACTCTTGGGGTTGACTTGAAGCCTCCGGGTTATCCTTCTCCGCCTCTCCGCCGGCTGCTTTGTCCTGGAAGGATGATGAGGCCCAGTCAATGCCACTCAAGGTCTCAAACTAAGTTTCATCATCTATTAACCCGGTCGGGTCGACTTCAGGGGCAAAGGTGTGCTTACGGATTGGAGGGATCAAGCTGACATCGTCATAATGCGGCGTGGGGATTCTTCGATTCTCCTTGTCATAGCCCGGCTAACACTTGGTGAGGTCAGTGTCGTTCCCAATTTGAGTGGCCACAGGGCGTATATCCCTCACGCAGGTGGTGAAATCCTTTTCATCAAATGGAGTACCATCCTCCTTGAAACTTGGATACCCAAGAGCGATGTCGGTCGAGTCTAGCTCTGGTAACCAGGCTTTGGCCCGACTCAAAGCGGCTCTTGCTCCGGCTCTTGCTTGGGCCCGTCTCAACTCTTGAATTCACCGAGGAAGTACAGCAAGCCATTATAACACATCCTGCAAGAGGTGGGGCACATCATTTGATAAGGCTACAACGGCCAATGCACGTTGTGACCCGATGTACAGTTGCTCTACTAGAGTATACATCGCCTTCAGTTTGATCAGCATATTCTGATTGAGGTTTGTTCTCCTGGGGCCTGTATTGGTAAGTATAAGGTAAACCTCAGGTAACAATTGAAGGAATATTTACAATATTTAATGCTTGCTTAAGATAACTTACCAAAGATCACTGAGACCATCCGAGATATCTGGCGTTGTAAGCCGGTCAGTTCGGCTGTTACGTTTGTCAGCGACGCCTCTGCTGTCTCGGCCCGGGTCACCAGTCCGGCCTTTTCATCAGTCCAAATTTTCTTCTCCGACTCAAAATTTTTCTTCATCTTCTCTTGTTCAGAGACGCTGAATTCAAATTTGGAGTTGGCCTTTTGAAGTTCAATTTCCTGGGCTGTCAGGCGGTTCTTCAAGTTAGCGATCTCCGATTCAAATTGACTTATGGTGGCCTGCATTGCACCGGATAGTAGTCAAGATTACGGTAAATAATATTAAGTCCCAAGCACTTTGCAAGCAAAGATACTTGACACTTGGGGGCTAATGCATACCGAAGCTTTCTAAATTATTAAGCCGGTCCTGGATATTAAGTCCCAAATACTTTGCAAGCAAATATACTTGGCACTTGGGGGCTAATGTGTATCGCAAGTTAAAGGTATTGTGTTACATCTGGTTTAAATATTTTTCTTTAAGTCGGGTAAGCAGCTCTAACAATTTTTCTAAGTCTACAACATATTTATTCATAAGCAATAGACTTGGGGGCTGGTACAGTAAGTATGATTGAAAGTAAGGAAGCATAAGTCATACCTCATATTTTTGCTGTATTTGCTTCACCATGTCAATTTCCAGGTCACGGCTGCTTTGCACCTGGTTGATATAGCCTGAGACGATCTCTCCAATACTCAAATGAGTATACTCGGTGATATCCATCTTGGCTTTACGGCGTTCTAGCAGCTCCTCTTTAGCCGAGCATTTGGCAAGGACGGTGGGCCTGGCTGGCTCAACAAATTGAGCCTTGAGAAATTCCACTTTTGGGTCATCCATTTTGACTGGGCTAGGTGCCTCCGGGTTAACAGAATCATCAGGAATATCTTCAGCAGGCGGGTCAGAAGTTGGTGCTGCAATGTCTTGAGCCGGCTCAGGCAACGGTTGATGTGTGGAGGAGTCGGGAGCAGCTATACCCTGTTCCGGTTCAGTCACCACATGGGTTTGGGCCGGTTTATCCTTCTTGGTTTTCTTCCTGGGCTTAACCTGCACGCTGTGGGCAAAGCAGAGAAATAAGTAAAGAAACATGAAGAAAGAAAAACATAAGGTGAATAAATTGATATTACCCAGGGGCAGTCTTAAAAGCCGGCATGTTTGATTGCATGGACTCGCCGGATGAAGGAGAGGTATCCTGGTAATTGGAGTCAGAGGAATTGAGAGGTTGACGAATTAGACCTGCCAAAGGTAAAAAAGGGTCTAAGCTGGAGATAACCTCAGTCCGACACTACCGGGTTGTGTCAGGCAAGCCGGAGGATAGCTCTGCATCCTTACTGGTCCAGGTCTGCCTCCGGTTTTCAAATTGTTGTTTCTTCAAAAGAAAGTCAGGATCTTGGTAAGCCAAAGGGTGTGAAAATCTTACTTTCCGGGTTACTCTTCAAATTTTCCGACGCGACTGAAGCTCGGAGTCAGAGGAGATTATAATTACCTCTTCCTCGACGGGTTGGCTGTTGCCCTCTTCCTGAAAGAAGGTTAATATCAGTAAGGTAGTGATAAAGGAGAAAGGGAAATTAAAAAGTTACCTCTTCCTCGTTATCATCAGTATCATCAAGCTGAAACAGCTCAGAAGCACTTGGCTTCCTTTTCCTTGAAGTGGTGGGCTTGGCGGTTTTTCTTTCGGCTCTCTTGGCTGCCCTGGCTTTCTTGGCCGCCTCATGATCATATTGGATTTTCCAGAAGTTATCATTTGCCTGCAAAAGGTTATAAAGGGTTATGCGTAAGAATACAGTATAACATGATAAAAAATAACCCAACGGCTGGAAACTTACTGCAGGGGCCGGGTTCTTCTTGCAAAAAGGTAGTAAGCCGAAAGCGTTACTATTCACTGTGCCCTCTTTCAACAAAGTCTGAGTTGTAGCTTCCACTACGTCATCTGGTAAGTCGTCAGGACTATGACGCTGAGGGTCATCTTTCTCGCCTGAATAATTACACATTAAGCCGGGGCGGCGGCTTAACGAAATTATTCTCCAAGCAACCTAGACTCGGACCAGGTCAATGCCATCTAAGCCGTTCCCTAAAAGAGCTTTAATCTTCTTGATCTTGGGGGTGAGTGGCAGACGTTCAATAACTGCCAACTTATCCGGCAGCGGGTGAGTAGGTTCAAGGCGCAATGCATGGAAGCCGGGCAGCGGGTTTTCACCGGCCGGAGAAGTATCTTGGCAGTAGAACCATGTCTGGTTCCAGTCCTTTGGATGACTTGGCAATTCAGCATAAGGGAACAGGCAGTCTCTCCGCCTTTGAATCGATATGCCACCAAGCTCCAGACTGGGCCCGTTGGCCCGCTCATTCTGCCGGTTTAAATAGAACAATTCCCTGAACAAAGGTAGGATGGGTTCTTCTCCAAGGTAGACCTCACAGAAAACTTGGAAGTTGCAGATATTTGACACGGAATTGGGCCCGATGTCTTGAGGTCTTAAGTCAAAGAAGTGCAAAACATCTCTAAAGAATTTTGAACCAGGAGGAGCAAATCCCCGGCTCATGTGATCGGTAAAAATGATCACCTCCCCTTCCTTGGGTTGAGGTTTCTCTTCAGATGGGTCAGGAGCACGATAAGACATGACATCCTTCTTGGGCAGATGGCTAGACTTTACAAACTCGGACAGTTTGCTCTCTGTAACAATGAATGGGACCCAGTTGCAGGTAACCGGAGGTTTAACAGCTTTGGGTGCCATTGGGTAAATTGAAGCCTACAAAAAGATAAAGGAAATTTTCCGGTTTATTATAACCCAGAGAATAAACATTATTGGGTTATTTAAGATGGCGGCTTAAGAAGGGGCCTAATGACATACAGGTAACTATGTGATAATGTTTAACAGTTGCAGGTATTAAAGATGATTAAGGTTTTCTTAAGTCGCCAGAGGCAAGCGGTGCTGACAGCCGGTATTATCTTAAACCGGTTACACGAACTACTATGGCTAAAACAGAGTCAACAAACACATTTTTTGGCTAAGTGTGGAGCAAACAGGTTTCACAAATTGCAATTATTATTTTGGATCAAATGATGCTCTGGAAAGGAAAAATTTCTAGACCTAAAACAGTACAGGGAAGTTCATATACTCAAGGAGGGCTTCCAAAACAAGGAAATGAGATCTGTTTTCATACGGAACAAGCACACAACATCCTCCGCAGCAGTTCTATGTGGTTTTTATGATCTGAACAAAGTATTAGAGGTAAGAACTAATGGAGGTTGCGTCGGGCGACGATGAACGTCGACGAACTTAAGACAGTACTAATGCAGATCTGAGAAAGGGGGGAAATAAAACTCACCGATGTGGAAGAACTGCGGATGGTTGCCGTTGTTTCTCTCGTCAAAAAACAGGGCGATGCAGCGGCCTGAGTCGGTGAAGATGAGGTTTCCGATGGTGGCGGCGGCGGAGCTTGAGCGGCAGAAGAGGGAGTGCGAGGAAGAAGACGACTGGAGGAAATGGAAAAGACCTAGGTCGCGCCTATTTATAAGGAGGACCGACTGAGACGGCGCGAGAAACGAGGAGACCAAGACATCATTATCCAGCGGCCCCGACGCCTCGATTTTTGGGAGGGTCAGTAAAGGCAAAGATCCGTTGGAGATATGATGGATTAAAATATAAGTTTTAATGAAAATGACGTCACGATGATTTAACCCGGAGCTAGAGGATGAAGTCACGGGGGGTTACAATTTTCACGCAAGACAGAAGACTAAAGGCCAGTTCATAAGGTTTTCAAAGATTGACATGAACCGGTTCAAATCAATCTGGGGCCTAATGTTGGGGATATGACTATTTGTGTAAGCCATCCAGGAGGGGCCGGGTTACGCAAATAGAGGTTCATCAGAAGCCCAAGACCAAGGCATGAAGATGGCGGTTCACTAAAAGGCTTAAAGGCCCACAGACAACTCTGAAGCCCGTAAAGATAAACCGCCATGATGGTATAACTTGTACTGTAAGGTAGAAGTAACTAGTCGCCGAGCCGGACACTGTTTATGAGCTGGCCGGGACTCTGTATGCCACAGGGTGTCAACCCGTGTATATAAGGGGACAACCCGCCAGCGGCTTAGGGCAAGAAACAACTATCGAGAGCCAGGCATAGCGTATCTCGCTCCCTGGTCATCGAAACCTCAAGCAATTCCAACCCAACTAGATGTAGGCCTTCCTTCACCGTAAGGGGCTGAACTAGTATAAACCTCGCGTGTCCTTGTCCTGATTAACCCCTTTAAGCTTCCTAGTTGCGATGTCTCCATGACTAAGTCCTTGCAAAAGGACATCTGCCGTGACAATTCCACGACATGGGGTGTTCGGGATAAACATGAGCGCTCTTTTTCCCATTCTTGGGTCCTTCGAGGGAGGCGCTCAACACAACGAACAAGGTAATCGGACTATAATGCTTGAACACTCTCACTTAGCCATAGAATTCTATAATTTTAAATTTCGGCGAAGCCCCTAGTGTTCGGAAGACCGAGTTCGGGGCGCTATCCACGCCTAGGATGGACAAAGCCGACTCCTCGCTCTAAGCGGCATAAGTCTTTAGGGACTTGAAAACCTCTCGAACAGTGACCAGCTCTCGCCTCATCATGATGGTCAGTTTTAGCTTTCTCTACTGAGGTGCTTAGCCCAGCTCAACTGGGGCACAATCGTAGTAGTTCTCCTAGTGCTACCTTAGCCGATATAACGGAACGTAAGGTACCAAAACATAGGAGCCGGTCAAACCCAACTATTGACCCAAGACATGATTCGGAGCCGATGCATATAATGCTATAAGTTCGGGGTGCCGCACTTGTGAAAGTGTTCGGACTTCTCACACCGTATTGTGGGGTACTTAAGCTCTTGTATTGGCCGTACCAAAGTGTACGGGTGCAACATGTCATTAATGAACATATATTCGTAAAAAAAAGATTAATGCAATAATAGACGGAAGCTATGCATTGTTTATTTAAAAAGGTTGCGATCAAAGCAGAACGATACAAATAGTGCAATAAGCAAAAGATGGGACTATTTAACATGTCCTTTCCAGGGGTGAGCTGCCGAATGTTATGTGAAACAGGTATACTGCTCATTATAAAGACCACCTTAGAGTTCCATAGTGCGGCGTAGCTTTCTGCTTCCCTGGTTGTATCGTTTGTGCGGCAATTGTACTGCCGGACAGGCCTTCTGAAGAATGGAGTCCTGAACGTAAGAGAAAACTAAGAAATCGGCAGCCCCTAGTGCGGTTTAATCCGCGTGTCGGGCATGCCATGATGGTGCCCCTCCCCCTATGCCCATGGTATTTCCAGAGCGTAGTTATGTACACGCAACACTGGTTTCGCAAGTTCATGAGGGCTGGGGTTGGGGCCGCATTGCTACGCCTGCTCGGAACATGCCAGGCGGTCTTGTTGTAGGTTACTCCGGGCACCCTTGACGGTGTCCGGACGTTTAATGGCCGGACTGGAGAACTGCCTGGAGAGGCTGCTTTGTACTTCCGCTGCAAGGGCCGTCGTGTGCTCCTCCGTTCGGAGGGAGCGTTCGGTGTTTCCATTGACCGTAATTACTCCTCGAGGGCCTGGCATCTTGAGCTTAAGGTATGCGTAGTGAGGTACCGAGTTGAACTTGGCGAATGCGGTTTGCCCGAGCAGTGCGTGATAGCCACTGCGGAATGGGACTATGTCGAAGATTAACTCCTCGCTTCGGAAATTATCCGGAGATCCGAAGACCACTTCAAGTGTGACTGAGCCTGTACAGTTGGCCTCTACACCTGGTATTACGCCTTTAAAGGTCGTTTTGGTGGGCTTAATCCTCGAGGGATCGATGCCCATTTTCCGTACTGTATCCTGGTAAAGCAGGTTCAGGCTGCTGCCGCCGTCCATAAGGACTCTAGTGAGGTGAAATCCGTCAATAATTGGGTCTAGAACCAATGCAGCGAATCCGCCATGAAGGATGCTAGTGGGGTGGTCCTTCGATCAAAAGTGACCGGGCAGGAAGACCATGGGTTGAACTTTGGGGCGACTGGCTCCATCGCGTATACATCCCTTAGCGCACGCTTCCGCTCCCTCTTGGGGACGTGGGTTGTGTATATCATGTTCACCATCCGCACTTGTGGCGGAAAACCTTTCTGTCCACTGTTGTTCAGCGGCCGGGGCTCCTCCTCGTCATCGCTATGCAGCCCCTTGTCTCTGCTTTCGGCATTTAACTTGCCTGCCTGCTTGAACACCCAACAATCTCTGTTGGTGTGATTGGCTGGTTTTTTGGGGGTGCCATGTATCTGGCATGAGCGGTCGAGTATTCGGGCCAAACTAGATGGGCCCGGGGTATTTCTTTTGAATGGTTTTTTCCGCTGACCGGGTTTAGAGCCTCTGAATCGGGCATTAACTATCGTATCCTCAGCATTGTCGCCATTAATGCGACGCTTTTGCTTGTTTCGAAGCGACCTGCCACTGCTGTCCTTGGTATCCGAATTACCAGGGCTCTTGGTCATGTTATTGCTGCGAGCAAGCTAGTTGTCTTCTCCCGCGCAAAAGTGGGTCATAAGTGTCGTGAGGGCTGCCATAGATTTCAGCTTTTCCTGTCCTAGGTGCCGTGCAAGCCACTCATCGCGGATGTTATGCTTGATGGATGCTAGGGCCTCTGCTTCCGGACAGTCGACGATTTGATTTTTCTTGGTTAGGAACCGTGTCCAGAATTGTCTGGCCGATTCCTCTGGCTGCTGAATTATGTGGCTAAGGTCATCGGCGTCTGGTGGTCGCACATAAGTGCCCTGGAAATTGTCGAGGAATGCGGCTTCTAGGTCCTCCCAACAACCAATTGATTCTGCTGGCAAGCTGTTAAGCCAATGCCGAGCTGGTCCTTTAAGCTTGAGTGGGAGGTATTTGATGGCGTGTAGGTCATCACCGCGGGCCATGTGGATATGAAGGAGATAGTCCTCGATCCATACCGCAGGATCTGTTGTGCCATCATATGATTCGATGTTCACGGGTTTGAAACCCTCAGGGATTTGATGATCCATTACTTCATCTGTGAAGCATAGTGGGTGTGCGGCGCCTCTGTATTGGGCTATATCATGACGCAGCTCAAACGAGCTTTGTCTACTGTGTTTGGCCCGGCCGGATTGACTGTATCCGGAGTGACGATTACTATCTGGTGTCGTGGGGTGCCCACGTGATCCGTAGATCGATCTTGTTTGCCTTGCCTTGTCCTCCAATATATCTCGCAGGTCTGGCGCATTTTCCCGTGCCTTGGTATTTTTTGAGTGGCGCCGGGGTGCGGCTTGAGTGGAGAGCCAAGAGGCCTCTCTGTCGCGGCCACGGGGTGGCCGGTCGGCCGCATCATGCGCTGGTGATGTAGGTTTAGGTGCTTCCTCCTCTAATCGGGGTAGCAGCCTGCGCTTTGGGTAGCTCTTGGAGGGGCGTTCGAGTTCATACTCTTCGGCCGCAAGGACCTCAGTCCATCTGTCGGCTAGCAAATCTTGATCAGCTCTAAGTTGTTACTGTTTTTTCTTGAGGCTGCTCGCCATGGCCATAAGCCTGCGTTTGAAACGCTCTTGTTCGACGGGAACCTCCGGCACGACAAATTCGTCATCATCGAGGCTTGCCTCGTCTTCGGGGGGAGGTATATAATTATCATCCTCGACCTCTCTGTCTACCGCTCTCTCATGAGGGCTGGCTTCTCCATCCTCCTGTGCCTAATCTTGCTGGAGGTGGTTGTCTTCGGCACTGTCCGGGGTGTTATTATCTCCCGTGCCGGAATAACCGTTTTTGCTTTGGCGGGATTTAGAGCGGCGCCGCTTACGCCGGCGCTTAGGCTGCTTCTTGGAGGGGTCATTGAGGGAGTCCTGGATTAGGGGGTGTCTGGATGGCCGGACTGTACCTTCAGCCGGACTCCTGGACTATGAAGATACAAGATTGAAGACTTCGTCCCGTGTCCGGAAGGGACTTTCCTTGGCGTGGAAGGCAAGCTTGGCGATACGGATATATAGATGTCCTACCATTGTAACCGACTTTGTGTAACCCTAACCCTCTCCGGTGTCTATATAAACCGGAGGGTTTTAGTCCGTAGGACAACATACAGAACAACAATCATACCATAGGCTAGCTTCTAGGGTTTAGCCTCTCCGATCTCGTGGTAGATCTACTCTTGTACTACCCATATCATCAATATTAATCAAGTAGGACGTAGGGTTTTATCTCCATCAAGAGGGCCCGAACCTGGGTAAAACTCCGTGTCCCTTGCCTCCTGTTACCATCCGGCCTAGACGCACAGTTCGGGACCACCTACCCGAGATCCGCCGGTTTTGACACCGACATTGGTGCTTTCATTGAGAGTTCCTCTGTGTCATCGCCGTTAGGCTTGATGGCTCCTACGATCATCAATAGCGATGCAGTCCAGGGTGAGACCTTCCTCCCCAGATAGATCTTCGTCTTCGGCGGCTTCACACTGCGGGCCAATTCACTTGGCCATCTGGAGCAGATCGAAAGCTATGCCCCTGGCCGTCAGGCCAGATTTGGAAGTTTAAACTACACGGCTGACATCCACGGGGACTTGATCTTTGATAGATTCGAGCCACTGCTGAGCACGTCGCACTGTCACGACGAGCATGATCTAGCTCTGCCGCCGAACAGTGCCCTGGAGGCCGCACCCGCATCAGCTTCGACCCTTAATTCTGTCAGGACCCCGATCCTAAGTCACACCGATCTAGCATGTAACACATCATATCACTTTGCGGCCTCACGCACGGTATTCCCACGGGTGCCACCTTACCTGGCCCGGGACCGTTTGCGCCTTTTGGCTCACGTATATGATAGTGTCGCTAGCATCCATATGACAAAGAACCCGGGCTGACATGGCTAGTCGTGAACCCAAAGTGGCACTAACTTACAAGGACAGGCATCCATGACCCAGCATCGAACGTGTTGGTCATTAGTGAGTGAATCCAGACTGTAGCACTGGGCTAGCAGGACTCCGGTGAACCGGGCTGTAGCGGGCTAACAGGACTCCGGTATTCATCGCGTGCATTTCCCCGAAGGGACAGACACAGGAACGAAGAAGGACACATGCCGGCCAGCCTAAGTGTTCCAGAGCAGTAGCAAGCTACCATGGCTCAGTGGAAACACTAGGAGACATTTCCCGGTAAGAGAGGCTACTAAGGATAAACAACTAGATAGTCAGATCCCACACAGACCAAGCATTCCAATAACATACACACAATATGCTCGATATGTGTAAATACAACATGGCATCACAACATGACTCTACAACTCAAGTATTTATTCAATAGGCTCCGAGGAGCGAGATATTACAAACATGGGTCTCATGACCCAACACTCAGAGCATACAAATCAAAGCACAAACGGAAGCTTATCATGTCTGAGTACAGACATCTATAAACGAAAAAGGCTGAGAAGCCTGACTATCTACCAGATCCTGCCGAGGGCACAAGATCGTAGCTGAGGTAACAAGCTAAACATCGAAGTCCAAGCGGAACTACTAGTGAGACTGAAGTCTCTCTGCAAAAACATAAAATAGGCAAACGCGAGTACAAATGTACCCAGCAAGACTTACATCAGAACTAACTACATATGCATCATTATCAACAAAGGGGATGGTGGGGTTTGACTACAGCAAGCCAGCTTTGACTCGGTGGCTATCCTGAACTACGACTGCAAGTAACTCTTTCGAGGTGGCGCACACGAGTCCACATATTCACCATATCAATACACTACTATGGATCCGCTCCCGTCTCCCTACGAGAACGCCATCCATAGCACTCACGCTTATCTTGCGTATTTTAGAGTATCCACTTTCACTTGTCTATGAACTGTACAAGGGGTCCAAGTTTCCATATCCGAGGAATCCGGCTATTCGAATAGATAATGATAACCCTGCAGGGGTGTACTTATTCACACACGCTTTCGCCACTTATCGCCATGTACACGTCATGTACCTCGGCAACCTTCAAGCGGAAGCCGGGCGAGGGAGTCGGCCACGACCTGACTAACCGAACAAGTCTCTAGTCCAGGTTTATCGCCTATTCGGGTTCCATCCGCAAGGAGATCCGGCAGGGGTGTCGCTCACGGCCCCAAACGATGTGAGCAGGGTTCCCAAGCCCACCATCCGGGTGCCACTTGGTACACCGTGCCACTGTGCCTAGTCTGTCCCAAGCCCACCTGTACCGGGTGCCACTTGGTAGACTACTAACACTACCTACAAACACCAGAAACTAGTTGCAACTCCTGGACAGAGATCATGTTGATTAATAAGTCGAGAGGGGTCGAGTTACCGGAACCCAATGTGTGGTAGTAACTGTTCATGGATCACAAACACAGAACTCAGTTCCTGAGGACGGCTGCAATGAGACAACCCACCATGTACTCCTACATGGCCTCTCACCGCTACCTTTACCAAATCGTGTTCACACACTTAGCTCACACACAATAGGACATGTTCACACACCTCTGATTCATCCCCGATGAATCAGACCTGACTCAACTCTAAGCAGTAGCAGGCATGACAAACAAGCATGAATGAGTAGGCACATCAGGGCTCAAACAACTCCTACTCATGCTAGTGGGTTTCATCTATTTACTGTGGCAATGACAGGTCATGCAAAGGATAAAGGGGTTCAGCTACCGCAGCAAGTAGCAAATATGTCGTTGTTGTCCTAATGTAGTAAAAGAGAGCAGGAGCGAGAGAGTGGGATTTTATCGGAATGAACAACGGGGTTTTGCTTGCCTGGCACTTCTGAAGATAACATTGAGTCTTCATCAGTGTCAACGATCACATCATCGGTACAGCGTCTACCGAGGGGAAACAACACCGGCAAACACAGAAGAAACACGATCAATGCAATGCACAATATGATGCATGCTATGACATGGCAATATGAATGTGTTTTGGGCTAATGCACCTAGCTATGATTTAAATGAAGTTGGTTTGAATACATGATTCAAATTCCAACTCCATATATGATTATTTAAATGCCCTTTATTTGTTTTGTCCAAAACAGAGGACAAACATTGTTCAAACATGCATGAAAATAGTACAGATGGATTCCTTGAATTTTTCTGATAATTTTTCATATATAATTTATTTAATTTGGAGTTACGGTTGAATTTCTATGAATTTTTGAAGTTTTGGATATTTTCTGAAATAAATAAATCATTTATGATTTATTTAAAACTCCAGAAAACATTTACTGCGTTAGCATGACATCACCCTGACGTCATCAGGTCAACAGGGCGGGTCCAGGTCAAACCTGACGTGTGGGGGCCACACGTCAGTGTCACAGGGCTGCTTAGCTCACTGACAGGTGGGACCAAGTCAACGGCCACGTCAGCTTGGTCAAAGCTGACGTGTGGGCCCACGGTGGTTAGGTTAAAACTTAACAGAAAATAATAAAGATTAAATAAGGGCGTGGGGCCCATACGTCAGTGGCTCTGGGGAGGGTTAGCTGGCCGTGATTAGCGCTAATCACGCGGCCACGTCGGCAAGTGACGCCGGCGACCACGGCGACGGCGGGACCTCGCCGGAGTTGCTCGGGACGGTGCTACAGACGGTTGTTTGCGACGGGGTTGGGCTCTACGGGGAGCTGGAGGAGTGGCGCATCCACTTGTGGTGGCGAATGGAGCTGGGGTGGCCCGAAGCGACGGCAACTACGACGACGGCGGCGGCCGGAGTTCGGGCGACCACGGGTTTGATGCTGCAGAGAGCAAGCGGGCTAGTTTTTGCGCTAGGCATGCTCTACGGGAAACTACGAACGCGCAGGGCTTGCCGGGGTGACCAAATGGTCACCGGAGCTACGCCGGCGGCGAGCTCGGCGGAGGTGAGCTTCGTCCATGGCGGAATCGGTGCTAGAGGACGCGCTAGAGGAAGGGCACAGGGGGGAAATGGAGAGGAGCTCACGTAGGGACTAGCAGAGTCGACGACGAGGTCGGGGAAGCTCTGGACGACGCGAATTTACGGCGGCGATCTCCGGGCACCAGAGATGAAGACGACGACGCTCCGGTCGACTGGGGCCTCCTCTGGTCGCGTGCGTCGGTGTGCAGCTCCATGGAGTCGGGACGGAGCTCAGGGATGCGAAGAGGGAGCGAGGGGGTGGCTGTGGCCACGGCGAATGGCGTCGGTGGCGACGAGCTCCGCTCGGGCAGAGAGGGAGAGAGAGCAGAGGATAGGAACGAGGGAGAGGGAGAGGGCGAGGGGTCCAGGGGGTCGCGCTGGCATCGTCTAGGCGCGACGAGGGGAAGCCAGGCAGGCTAGGAGGGAGGAGGTGGCCGGGGCGCGTGGCCGCGCGCGCCGGGCGCGTGCCCGTCCTCCTGGCAGAGGAGGAAGGCGACAGGGGGGGTAGTGGTGGCGGGCTGGGCCGATTCTGCTGGGCCACCAGGTGAGTGGGCCTCAGGTAAGCGTCAGGTAAGTCCTACTCTGCTCTGTTTTATTTTTCTGTTTGTTTTATTTTTTTAATCTTTGGCCACTGTTTTGAATTTAAAATAATTCAAACAATGCCAAAAGCTCCTCTGAATATTTTTATTTTGCTAGATGGACTGTTCCAAAAGCTCATAAAATATTTCAGGGGTATTTGAAATCATATTCTAGTTATATGAATATAATTCAAATTCAAATAGCTAATGATTTAAATTCAAAGTCCCAAAAATAAATCCTTTTAAAATGTTCATTATTTTTGGTTTGGATCAAAACCCTTGCCAAAAATATTAAACATCTAAGAAGAGCATTTTGGAACAATGAATGAGATTTTAGGGTTTTTGGCCTTCTTTTATTTAAATTTTGAGGCTTCCAAAATTCCTCAGTTCAAGTTTCAAAAATTTAAACATGATGCACAGATGGAAGCAAGCATAGGTCAGGCCAGAACTAGGGATGTGACAACTCACCCCCACTAAACAAGAATCTCGTCTCGAGATTCAAGCGTAGGGTAAGATGAAGGGGAAACGCAAACTAGTATAATCTTCACGATCCAGGTTGCCCTTCATAAGAACATTGATTCGATCACCATCATTGTCTTGATGTCTTGCTCTGAGAACTCTAACTAATCATGACAAGAAGAGGAAAGGAAAACTCAAGAAGTATCGATTTTCTCGAAGGTCGAACAACTCAGGATTAACCCACGGAATGAGACATAGCAACATCTCTCAAGCTGAGAGACGAAGCACACATCCATAGGAATGGAGTGAAGCAGATGACGAAGGTTCACTAGGTAGACAACAATTCCACGATTAAAAGGGTGGTGGATGGTTGTCAACGTAGTGAGGAGTTGAGTTGCCATGATACGACAACGAGACACCTTAGGGATGGTGACTCGTAGATATATCCCCTTAAGTGACAAAAAGAATTACCTTTGATTCAAAGATAATTGAAACTCTTTATACCAGCCTAAGGCAATCACAAGCGATCATTTGGAGGGGGTCGGTAGAATGGCATACTCGGACTTGGATGATGTGGATTACCTTGTTGAAGACAACGTAATGGATGAATTTGCTTATCACTGGAAATGGAAGAGACCCGTGGTAGAATGGCACATTGGCGGTGCAAGCTGGAAACAAAATGCAAATGCTGGGAATGATTCTGGTAACTGGGGAAGAACCCAACAATAGAGAGTGAATTCATTGTTTGAAAAGGTCATAGCATTTCCGAGGAAACTGAGAGGAATCCCAGTTAGTGCCGATGATAACACATAGCGCTTGTGCGTGCTCTCAAGAACTTGAGCATTTCCACAATCATCAAGGTTTTATCAACATCCGTGTCAAGGGTGCTGACAACCAACATACTACTATGATGAATAGTGATGGACGATGCAGATGCAAAGGAGGATAAAACTTTCTCAGATTTCACCTTAGCGAGGCCAAGGAACCAAAATATGCATGATCGACCGAGAGACATTTAGCACTCGGCTTCTAATGTTCTCCTTGATGTGCTAGTGTATCCCATTCATAGATATGGTTTGATAACTAGAACATCAAGTAAAAGGTCGGACTTCGGGAGCAATAGAATCCATAAGGAACAGTTACGGAGGTAAATCCTACGAAATCCTTATGGGGAGGTGGCCAACTTCCTCAAACAAGATACTACAATAATAGGTCTTCCGGCTGGGTGTGTTGGCCACGACATCCACTTTACCGGTTATCGAGGGACCAATATTATAGTTCTTGGGAAATGTTCCAACCATGATATCTGCCTAAGATTCAGATCTAGTTGGTGTCAGGATATTCCAGACTCATCGAGTCTAGGAAGAAAAATGAAAGTTTGCAACACAAATCGACGAAATGACGTTGCGAGATTCTCGGGAAATGAACTACGATAGTAAGCTCCAAAACATGAGCTGGTTCTGCTACACATGTGTGAACACACTACCTCAGACAAACATGATCACATGGTAGTCTTACAATAAAACACTACCGAGTTCGGGTATGGAACCATCATTGAGGATATCGAAGTTCTTTCATAAGTCCGGATTAGCTCTTATGAAGGAACTCCTCCTTGAACAAATCAATCAGTGGCTTGGTGTGCTACGGAATACATATGGAGTGGAGGTAATTAATCTACCAAACCACAGTATACTTTGCACATGCATGACTGACTTGGGACGATTCCAGAGGAAGCAAAACTAACTTTCTCGAACCCACGGCGGCAACTTACATCAAATGCACGTGAATCAAAGAAAGTCACTTCTTTCATCCAGCATATACTTCATGAACGGGGCATGAAGAAAATGCCTATAAAAGTTTCCAACACTAGGTTGATGTTCAACATGAATCAAGGGGGGGAGACAAAATGCTGCTGATAGGCTCAATAGTAACTCATCGGAATTTCCATATCACTGGACTTCCACCATCATGTGAACAAGGTGATAGTATTGGTCAGACCAAAAGATATAATGGTGTATGCTCGAGGGGCAGCCATGAGTAAGACAACATTACGAACATCGTTGGTTCTGATTTGATTTGACGATAGCCCATACTTAAATCAAAGTTTTTATAAGACAATAGGTCCAATAACTAATCACAGGGACCAATCGATGAAGATATCATCTTTCTTCAACTAACACACCAACACCAGGATATCCCTTTGAAACGAACTAAGTTAGGTAAGGTTTTATCTTCCAACTCTCCAAGTTGTCGTTTAGCTTAACCAACTAGCTCAGAGGTATCCAACACGGATTCTTGGAGAAGGGGTGGTTTATAGGAATAAACCAACTTGATCACGAACTCAACATAGCGGTCAGGTGACAACCTGGTAATACTTCCGAGAAGATATACGGAAAACCACGAACCACCGATATGTTACTAAGCTCGAGGACAATCTTGCTTTTCAGGGCAAGATGATATGATCAAATGAGCGAGGACTTGACAAAATCCTAACTCATTAATCAAAGAGTGCACCAGGAAATAAGGACTAGGTAGCACGATCAATCTTAGAATGATGACTCAATAATCAGCACGCTAAGAATGAGGTTGTTGTCCATTTAACTACCAAGCAACGGAGTTGCTAGCAGTATTGATTTCACACGCCATGATTCATTTGTCGGCATTCCGGTTACAATAACACAGGAACCGAGGAATGAACAATGATGGCAAGAAGTATCACTGTACCAAGAGTTCATAGGATGGTGTGCAATTCCTATAACAATCCCGATATAAAAGATGGTAATACTCCAAGGTAGAACAGAGCGAAAGCTGGATTAGCAATTTGTTCTGCGGAGCACAACTTCTTTGACCCAATCCTGGATATGGAAGAGGTACTGGAGTTTGTTTCTCCAAGTCATTCAGGATTAGAATGGCTTGACGGACCACAAGAGTAATAGGCATCGATAAACGAATGCATGCATACTCTTGACTATCAATTGATAGACGAAGGTCAGTAGACAACTAAAGAGGGACAACTCAAAGGAACATATAACTTTTTGAGTTGTGGATGCGTAGATTAGTATGTCGAACCAGGTTCAACACAATTCTTCCGGATAACCCATGCAGAAAGATTGAGCTGGCAGAGTCACAATATAGCATGGAGAACTCATCAAGAGCACTCTGGTTGTGATCGTTCAGTTCAACGAGGAACTTCTGCCATAAGTAGTTCATGGTATTTGGAAGAAGAAGATACCACGGACTTCAAGGACTATCGCAAAGGTTACTAATAACCTAAGGGAGCTAGCAATTACTATCAACATGAAGTAAGTAGGGTGAATCTCGGGTTCAAAACCCAAGGAGTATAATACCTACTACTAAGTAGCATCACGAGATGCTTTCTATAATGACGGCCAGAATCATCACACTGGAAACATAGATCATGGCTAGACCACTAGATGATCCCCTAAGCACTTAGGGTCATAATTATTAACTCCAACATAAATGTCGAGGCAATAGATTACCTCAACGCACCGGTTAGTGTGCTTATTCTGACCATAAGGGACATCGGGAACGGGAAAAAAAGATTTGCAAATGCATCAGACTATTTAGAAACCTGGAATGACTCGGACAGCATAACGGCCGTAAATGCTCAGAAAAGATTTGAGACATTCACAAAAATGGTGGCATAACCACTCAGAAGCACAATACCAAGGTTTCGAGATCAACAATTAACATACAGAAGTCGTAGGAGCTGAACTCAAGTTTAAATCGAACAATCTTATAAGTCTACGGATTAGTAACACGTGATCCTGATAGATAGATGAGAAGGCCTAGTTCCTTAACCCCGTAGGAAAGATAAGATGACTCAGATCGGAAGGCATAAGGTATAAGGAGTAAAAAGAGCCTTACGTTCCATCCCACAATTAATTCCCTTATATAACTAAAGAATTTCTAGACTCAACTTCGACCAGTTTGGCTTGATAATCCTACAGGCAGTCAAGCTCTGACACCAACGCTGTCAGGACCCCGATCCTAAGTCACACCGATCTAGCATGTAACACATCATATCACTTTGCGGTCTCACGCGGGGTATTCCCACGGGTGCCACCTTACCTGGCCCAGGACCGTTTGCGCCTTTTGGCTCACGTATATGATAGTGTCGCTAGCATCCATATGACAAAGAACTCGGGCTGACATGGCTAGTCGTAAACCCAAAGTGGCACTAACTTACAGGGACAAGCATCCATGACCCAGCATCGAACGTGTCGGTCATCAGCGAGTGAATCCAGGCTGTAGCACTGGGCTAGCAGGACTCCGGTGAACCGGGCTGTAGCGGGCTAACAGGACTCCGGTATTCATCGCGTGACATTTCCCCGAAGGGACAGACACAGGAACGAAGAAGGACACATGCCGGCCAGCCTAAGTGTTCCGGAGCAGTAGCAAGCTACCATGGCTCAGTGGAAACACTAGGAGACATTTCCCGGTAAGAGAGGCTACTAAGGATAAACAACTAGATAGTCAGATCCCACACATACCAAGCATTTCAATAACATACACACAATATGCTCGATATGTGGAAATACAACATGGCATCACAACATGACTCTACAACTCAAGTATTTATTCAATAGGCTCCGAGGAGCGAGATATTACAAACATGGGTCTCATGACCCAACACTCAGAGCATACAAATCAAAGCACAAACGGAAGCTTATCATGTCTGGGTACAGACATCTATAAATGAAAAAGGCTGAGAAGCCTGACTATCTACCAGATCCTGCCGAGGGCACAAGATCGTAGCTGAGGTAACAAGCTAAACGTCGAAGTCCAAGCGGAACTACTAGTGAGACTGAAGTCTCTCTGCAAAAACCGGGCAAGGGAGTCGGCCACGACCTGACTAACCGAACAAGTCTCTAGTCCAGGTTTATCGCCTATTCGGGTTCCATCCGCAAGGAGATCCGGCCGGGGTGTCGCTCACGGCCCCAAACGATGTGAGCAGGGTTCCCAAGCCCACCATCCGGGTGCCACTTGGTACACCGTGCCACTGTGCCTAGTCTGTCCCAAGCCCACCTGTACCGGGTGCCACTTGGTAGACTACTAACACTACCTACAAACACCAGAAACTAGTTGCAACTCCAGGACAGAGATCATGTTGATTAATAAGTCGAGAGGGGTCGAGTTACCGGAACCCAATGTGTGGTAGTAACTGTTCATGGATCACAAACACAGAACTCAGTTCCTGAGGACGGCTGCAATGAGACAACCCACCATGTACTCCTACATGGCCTCTCACCGCTACCTTTACCAAATTGTGTTCACACACTTAGCTCACACACAATAGGACATGTTCACACACCTCTGATTCATCCCTGATGAATCAGACTTGACTCAACTCTAAGCAGTAGCAGGCATGACAAACAAGCATGAATGAGTAGGCACATCAGGGCTCAAACAACTCCTACTCATGCTAGTGGGTTTCATCTATTTACTGTGGCAATGACAGGTCATGCAAAGGATAAAGGGGTTCAGCTACCGCAGCAAGTAACAAATATGTCGTTGTTTTCCTAATGCAGTAAAAGAGAGCAGGAGCGAGAGAGTGGGATTTTATCGGAATGAACAAGGGGGTTTTGCTTGCCTGGCACTTCTGAAGATAACATTGAGTCTTCATCAGTGTCAACGATCACATCATCGTTACAGCGTCTACCGAGGGGAAACAACACCGGCAAACACAGAAGAAACACGATCAATGCAATGCACAATATGATGCATGCTATGACATGGCAATATGAATGTGTTTTGGGCTAATGCACCTAGCTATTATTTAAATGAAGTTGGTTTGAATACATGATTCAAATTCCAACTCCATATATGATTATTTAAATGCCCTTTATTTGTTTTGTCCAAAACAGAGGACAAACATTGTTCAAACATGCATGAAAATAGTACAGATGGATTCCTTGAATTTTTCTGATAATTTTTCATATATAATTTATTTAATTTGGAGTTACGGTTGAATTTCTATGAATTTTTGAAGTTTTGGATATTTTCTGAAATAAATAAATCATTTCTGATTTATTTAAAACTCCAGAAAACATTTACTGCGTTAGCATGACATCACCCTAACGTCATCAGGTCAACAGGGCGGGTCCAGGTCAAACCTGACGTGTGGGGGCCACACGTCAGTGTCACAGGGCTGCTTAGCTCACTGACAGGTGGGACCAAGTCAACGGCCACGTCAGCTTGGTCAAAGCTGACATGTGGGCCCATGGTGGTTAGGTTAAAACTTAACAGAAAATAATAAAGATTAAATAAGTGCGTGGGGCCCATACGTCAGTGGCTCTGGGGAGGGTTAGCTGGCCGTGATTAGCGCTAATCACGCGGCCACGTCGGCAAGTGACGCCGGCGACCACGGCGATGGCGGGACCTCGCCGGAGTTGCTCGGGACGGTGCTACAGACGGTTGTTCGCGACGGGGTTGGGCTCTACGGGGAGCTGGAGGAGTGGCGCATCCACCGGTGGCGGCGAATGTAGCTGGGGTGGCCCGAAGCGACGGCAACTACGACGACGGCGGCGGCCGGAGTTCGGGCGACCATGGGTTTGATGCTGCAGAGAGCAAGCGGGCTAGTTTTTGCGCTAGGCATGCTCTACGGGAAACTACGAACGCGCAGGGCTCGCCGGGGTGACCAAATGGTCACCGGAGCTACGCCGGCGGCGAGCTCGGCGGAGGTGAGCTTCGGCCATGGCGGAATCGGTGCTAGAGGACGCGCTAGAGGAAGGGCACAGGGGGGAAATGGAGAGGAGCTCACGTAGGGACTAGCAGAGTCGACGACGAGGTCGGGGAAGCTCTGGACGACGCGAATTTACGGCGGCGATCTCCGGGCACCGGAGATGAAGACGACAACGCTCCGGTCGACTGGGGCTTCCTCTGGTCGCGTGCGTCGGTGTGCAGCT
This sequence comes from Triticum aestivum, assembly GCF_018294505.1. NCBI lineage: Eukaryota > Viridiplantae > Streptophyta > Magnoliopsida > Poales > Poaceae > Triticum > Triticum aestivum. Next base: position 171,964,126 of record NC_057794.1, on the reverse strand, counting down.
CCATGGAGTCGGGACGGAGTTCAGGGATGCGAAGAGGGAGCGAGGGGGTGGCTGTGGCCGCGGCGAACGGCGTCGGTGGCGACGAGTTCCGCTCGGGCAGAGAGGGAGAGAGAGCAGAGGATAGGAACGAGGGAGAGGGAGAGGGCGAGGGGGTCCAGGGGGTCGCGCTGGCGTCGTCTAGGCGCGACGAGGGGAAGCCAGGCAGGCTAGGAGGGAGGAGGTGGCCGGGGCGCATGGCCGCGCGCGCCGGGCGCGTGCCCGTCCTCCTGGCAGAGGAGGAAGGCGACAGGGGGGGTAGCGGTGGCGGGCTGGGCCGATTCTGCTGGGCCACCAGGTGAGTGGGCCTCAGGTAAGCGTCAGGTAAGTCCTACTCTGCTCTGTTTTATTTTTCTGTTTGTTTTATTTTTTTTAATCTTTTGCCACTGTTTTGAATTTAAAATAATTCAAACAATGCCAAAAGCTCCTCTGAATATTTTTATTTTGCTAGATGGACTTTTCCAAAAGCTCATAAAATATTTCAGGGGTATTTGAAATCATATTCTAGTTATATGAATATAATTCAAATTCAAATAGCTAATGATTTAAATTCAAAGTCCCAAAAATAAATCCTTTTAAAATGTTCATTATTTTTGGTTTGGATCAAAACCCTTGCCAAAAATATTAAACATCTAAGAAGAGCAGTTTGGAACAATGAATGAGATTTTAGGGTTTTTGGCCTTCTTTTATTTAAATTTTGAGGCTTCCAAAATTCCTCAGTTCAAGTTTCAAAAATTTAAACATGATGCACAGATGGAAGCAAGCATAGGTCAGGCCAGAACTAGGGATGTGACAAATTCGGAGCTAACTGCGCCGATCGAGGATGGGTGGTTGGACGCCGCCTCGGGGCTGTGATCCCAACGGCGATCGAGCCGAACACCAGCCCTGCACTCCATGAGACTCGTGACTCCAAGGAGCCGGACTCCTCTCCGGACTCCGAACCCTCCGCGCCCCTGCTGATCGAATCCGATTGGGCGCCGATCATGGAGTTTACTGCCGCGGACATCTTTCAGCACTCGCCTTTCGACGATATTTTGAAGACACCAAAGTCTCTCTCTTTATCAGGAGAGCCCTGGCCGGACTACGGTCAGCAAGGTTGGGATACGGACGATGAAGAAATTCAAAGCCCACCCAGCACCCACTTTGTAGCCACTGTCGACGATTTAACCGACATGCTCGACTTTGACTCCGAAGACATCGACGGTATGGACGTCGATGCAGGAGATGATGAAGAACCAGCACCTATTGGGCCCTGGAAAGCCACCTCGTCATATGACATATACATGGTGGACACCCCAAAAGAAGGAGATGGCGATGGAACAGCGGAGGATGACCCCTCCAAGAAATAGCCTAAGCGCCGGTGTCAGCGGCGCCGCTCAAAATCCCACCAAAGCAAATACGGTGATTCCAGCACGGGAGATAATAATACTCCAGAGAGTGCCGAAGAAAACCCCCTCCAGCAAGATTCAACACAGGAGGATGGAGAAGCCAGCCCTCATGAGAGAGCGGCAGACAGAGAGGTCGAGGACGATAATTATATGCCTCCCTCCGAAGATGAGGCAAGCCTCGACAACGACGAATTCGTCGTGCCAGAGGATCCCATCGAGCAAGAGCGTTTTCAACGCAGGCTTATGGCCATGGCAAGAAGCCTCAAGAAAAAACAGCAACAACTTAGAGCTGATCAAGATTTGCTAGTCGACAGATGGACTGAAGTCCTTGCGGCTGAAGAGCATAAACTCGAACGCCCCTCCAAGAGCTACCCAAAGCGCAGGTTGCTACCATGATTAGAGGAGGAAGCACTTAAACCTACATCACCAGCACTTGATACGGCCGACCGGCCACCTCGTGGCCGTGAGAGAGAGGCCTCTCGGCCCTCCACTCAAGCCGCACCCCGTACCAAGGCACAGGAAAATGCGCATGACCTGCAAGATATGTTGGAGGACAAGGCAAGGCAAACAAGATCGATCTACGGATCGCGTGGGTGCCCCATGACTTGAGACGGTAACCGTCACTCCAGACACAAATCCAGTAGGGCCGAACATAGTAGACAAAGCTCATTGGACCTATGTCGTGATATAGCCCAGTACAGAGGCGCCGCACACCCACTATGCTTCACAGACGAAGTAATGGATCATCAAATCCTCGAGGGTTTCAAACCCGTAAACATCGAATCATATGATGGCACAACAAATCCTGCGGTATGGATCGAGGATTATCTCCTTCATATCCACATGGCCCGCGGCGACGATCTCCACGCCATCAAATACCTCCCACTCAAGCTTAAAGGACCAGCTCGGCATTGGCTTAACAGCTTGGCAGCAGGATCAATCAGTTGTTGGGAGGACCTGGAAGCCGCATTCGTCGACAATTTCCAGGGCACTTATGTGCGACCACCAGACGCCGATGACCTAAGCCACGTAATTCAGCAGCCAGAGGAATCGGCCAGGCAATTCTGGACACGGTTCCTAACAAAGAAAAATCAAATAGTTGACTGTCCAGACGCAGAGGCCGTAGCAGCCTTCAAGCACAATATCCGTGACTAGTGGCTTGCCCGGCACCTTGGACAGGAAAAGCCGAAATCTATGGCAGCACTCACGACACTCATGACCCGCTTTTGCATGGGAGAAGACAGCTGGCTTGCTCGTAGCAACAATATGACCAAGAACCCTGGTAATTCGGATACTAGGGACAGTAGTGGCAGGTCGCGTCGCAACAAGCAGAAGCGCCGCATTAATGGCGACAATGCTGAGGATATGACAGTTAATGCCGGATTCAGAGGCTATAAACCTGGTTAGCGGAAAAAGCCATTCAAAAGAAATCCTAGGGGCCCGTCCAGCTTTGACCGAATACTCGACCGCTTGTGCTAGATACATGGCACCCCCGAAAAGCCGGCCAATCACACCAACAGGGATTGTTGGGTGTTCAAGCAGGCAGGCAAGTTAAATGCCGAAAATACCGACAAGGGGCTGCATAGCGATGACGACGAAGAGCCCCGGCCGCCGAACAACAATGGACAGAAGGGTTTTCCCCCACAAGTGCGGACGGTGAACATGATATACGCAACCCACATCCCCAAGAGGGAGCGGAAGTGCGCGTTAAGGGACGTATACGCGGTAGAGCCAGTCGCCCCAAAGTTCAACCCATGGTCCTCCTGCCCGATCACCTTTGATCGAAGGGACCATCCCACTAGCACCCGTCATGGCGGATTCGCCGCATTGGTTCTAGACCCAATTATTGACGGATTTCATCTCACTAGAGTCCTTATGGACGGCGGCAGCAGCCTGAACCTGCTTTACCAGGATACAGTGCGGAAAATGGGCATAGATCCCTCGAGGATTAAGCCCACCAAAACGACCTTTAAAGGCGTAATACCAGGTGTAGAGGCCAACTGTACAGGCTCAGTCACACTTGAAGTGGTCTTCGGATCTCCGGATAATTTCCGAAGCGAGGAGTTAATCTTCGACATAGTCCCATTCCGCAGTGGCTATCACACACTGCTCGGGCAAACCGCATTCGCCAAGTTCAACTCGGCACCTCACTACGCATACCTTAAGCTCAAGATGCCAGGCCCTCGAGGAGTAATTACGGTCAATGGAAACACTGAACGCTCCCTCCAAACGGAGGAGCACATGGCGGCCCTTGCAGCGGAAGTACAAAGCAGCCTCTCCAGGTAGTTCTCCAGTCCGGCCATTAAACATCCGGACACCGTCAAGTGCGCCTGGAGTAACCTACAACAAGACCGCCTGACACGTTCCGAGCAGGCGTAGCAATGCGGCCCCAACCCCAGCCCTCGCAAAAATGCGACGCCAATGCTTTGCGTACATAACTACGCTCTAGAAATACCATGGGTACAGGGGGAGGGGCACCATCACGGCACGCCCGAAACACGGCTTAAACCGCACCAGGGGCTGCCGATTTTTTAAGTTTCTCTTACTTTCAGGACTCCATTCTTCGGAAGGCCTGTTCGGCAGTTCAATTGCCGCACAAACGATGCAAGAACCAGGGAAGCAGACAAGCCATGCCGCATTACGGAACTCCCAGGTGGTCTCTATCACGAGCAGTATACCTGTTTCGCATACCATTCCGCAGCCTGCCCCTGGAACGGACATGTTAAATAGTCCAACCTTTTGCTTATCGCATTATTTGTATCGTTCTGCTTTGATCGCAGCCCTTTTTAATAAACAATGCATAGCTTTTGTCTATTTTTGCATTACTCTTTTTTTACAAATATATGTTCCTTAACGACATGTTGCACCCGTACACTTTGGTACGGCCAAAATACGCCAGGGGCTTTAGTACCCCTCAATATGGTGTGAGAAGTCCGAACACTTTAACAAGTGCGGCACCCCGAACTTATAGCATTATATGCATCGGCTCCGAATCATGTCTTGGGTCAATAGTTGGGTTTGCCCGGCTCCTATGTTTTGGTGCCTTACGTTCCGCTATGTTGGCTAAGGTAGCACTAGGAGAACTACTGCGATTGTGCCCCAGTTGAGCTGGGTCGAGCACCTCAGTAGAGAAAGCTAAAACTGACTGTCATGATGAAGCGAGAGCTGGTCGCTGTTCGAGAGGTTTTTCGAGTCCCTAAAGACTTATGCCGCTTAGAGCGAGGAGTCGGCTCTGTCCGGCCAAGGCGTGGATAGTGCCCCGAACTCGGTCTTCCGAATACCAGGGGCTTCGCCGAAATTTAAAATTATAGTACTCTATGGCTATGTGAGAGTGTTCACGCATTATAGTCTGATTGCCTTGTTCGTTGTGCTGAGCGCCTCCCTCGAAGGACCCAAACATGGGAAAAGGAGCGCTCAGGTTTATCCCCGGACACCCCAGCACTAGCGGCACGGGGGCAGAAGCCCATGAATCGCCATCTCCCAGAATTGATAAATAGCCACGCAGAAGGTAATATTTTAAATTCCAACAGCATTGCTTAGCGCATATGAACAAGTTTTCAGCGCACAGGAAAAAACAAGCGAGTTTTACTTAAAAATTACATCCCTGGAACATTCATCCGCCATAAGGCAGGCACCCTTCAGAACATCCTTATAATAATTCTCGGGCTTGCGATGCTCTTTCCCCGATGGTGGCCCGTCCTTCACAAGCTTCTCAGCATGCAGCTTGCCCCAGTGCACCTTAGCACGGGCAAGGGCCCTACGGGCACCTTCAATGCAGATGGAGCGCTTGATGACTTCGAGCCTTGGACAGGCCCCCACCAGCTGCCGCACCAGCCCGAAATAGCTCCCAGGCAGAGCCTCTCCAGGCCACAGCCAAACTATGAGGCCCTTCATGGCCTGTTCAGCCGCCTTGTGGACCTCGACCAGTTGCTTCAGCTGGTTGCTCAGGGGCACGGGGTGTCCGGCCTCAGCATACTGAGACCAGAACACCTTCTTTGTCGAGCTGCCCTCCTCGGCTCGATAGAATGCGGCGACATCGGACACGCTACGGGGAAGATCTACGAATGCTCATGGAGAGCTCCGGATTCGGGTAAGTAACAAGTAACTCACGTTTATGTGTTTGCTTTGCATAAAGAATGCCTTACCCGCCGCTATCTTTTTCACCGCATCCAACTCCTGGAGGGTCTTCTGGGATTCGGCCTTGGCAGACTTGGCATTTTTAATAGCCACCGCGAGCTCGGACGCTCGCGTCTTTGAGTCAAGCTCCAAACTCTCATGTTTTTCATGAGAGCCTGGAGCTCTTGCCGCACCTTGCCAACCTGGGCCTCAAACTTCTCCCGCTCGGTGCGCTCCGTGGCCGCCCTCTTCTCAGCCTCGAGCAGCGCTTGCTTAAGGGTCGCCACCTCAGACGTGGCCCCTACAATAGCCACGATAATCCTGTCATTTTTTGCAATTGCACCTTTTTTATATATATTTAAACAAGGTATTTCTTACCTTCCTTGTCCTCGAGCTGCTTCTTGGCACGCCCGAGCTCTTGCTCGGACTCCTCGAGGTTCTGCTTTAGCGTGTCCACTTTTGCAGTCAGTGCGGCGAACGCGGGCAGAGAAGCCTGCGTACGCATATTGACTCCTTTTTGGTAGACTCCTGCGAATTTTATTTGATCCTCCATTCGGCTTTTCTTCCCGAATGCCAAACCGAGCATCAGGGGCTACTGTCTATGCAGTAATATTATTTACACATTCTTTACTTACCTCAAAGCCTGTTAAAAGGCTAGCACAAGCTTCAGTCAGTCCACTCTTGGCGGACTGAACCTTCTGGACCACCGCACTCATAATGGTGCGGTGCTCCTCGTCGATGGAGGCGCCTTTGAGCACCTCCAACAGATTGTCCGGCGCCTCCGGTTGGACGGGGGTCACCGGCACGGTGGGCTTGCTCCTCTTGGAAGGAGGTCGCCCGCCGGACTCTGGAACCTTTGAAGGTTCCGGAGCGGTGTCCGGCCTAGAACCGGACTTGGAGCCCTGGGGTTTTTTTCCCCTTTACTCCTGGAGTCCGGGAAGTCGCCTTGCGGCGCCTCCAGGACCACCTCCTCCTGGCTTGGAACCTGTTGGGATAACACTTCGGCGTCGTCCGTAGGGCGGGGGGAGGTAGCCGTCGGAAGCGAATTCACATCCGACGAGTCCAGTGAACCGCTCGACGACGCGTCGAGCCGGTCTTTGGGTGGGCTGCATAATCATATTCGACATAAGGGAAAGTTGTGCAATAAAGGAATACTATGAATTACTCTGGTATCCGGATACTTACGATTTCGCCAGGGGCTTGGCCCTGAGCGGCCACTCCTCTCCGCCGTCGTCGGCGTCGGTGGAGTAGTCCGGAGGAAGGGTTTTCCCCTTCTTGGACCCTTCGGCCTCCCCAGTGAGGGCGGCCTTCCTTTTCTTCTCTCCTCCCGCTGGAGGGGGAGAGGTCTCTTCTTCCTCCTCCTCGTCTTCACGGGAGGAATGCGCCTTGGAGCCGTCGGATGATGAACCCGACACCTCCTGGCGCCGGGCACTTTTTCGAGTCCCCGTGGCCTTCTTCGTGGCCTTCTTCTCCGGCACCACATAGGGTGCCGGAACCAGCAGCTTCGCCAAGCGGGCATCGGCTGGGTCTTCGGGCAAAGGAGCCGGACAGTCGATCTGTCCGGACTTCGCCTGCCAATCCTGTCAAAGGTAAGGGAGCTTAGATCCCGCATAGAGTTAAACTATGAAAAACTAATACCCTGTAAAAGGTACAAACAACTTACCGCGCTAGCGTGACGCTGCGCGCTGAATCCGCGATCCTCGGTAGCGGATGCGGGAGCCTCGGCGCCCTTGAAAAGCACCTTCCAGGCATCTTCGTACGTCGTGTCGAAGAGCCTGCTCAGAGTTCGGTGCTGCGCCGGGTTGAACTCCCACAGATTGAAGGCCCGTTGTTGACACGGGAGGATCCGGCGGATGAGCATAACCTGGACTACGTTGACAAGCTTGAGCTGCTTGTTCACCAGGGTTTGGATGCATGTTTGCAGTCCAGTCACCTCTTCTTTGCTGCCCCACGACAGGCCCGTCTCTTTCCAGGACGTGAGCCGCGTTGGGGGTCCGGACCGGAACTCGGGGGCTGCGACCCACTCAGGGTCGCGCGGCTCGGTGATGTAAAACCACCCCGATTGCCACCCCTTCAGGGTCTCCACAAAGGAGCCCTCGAGCCATAAGACGTTGGGCATCTTGCCCACCATGGCGCCTCCGCACTCCGCCTGGTTGCCGCGCACCACCTTCGGCTTGACATTGAAAGTCTTGAGCCATAGGCCGAAATGGGGGCGGATGCGGAGGAAAGCCTCGCACACGACGATAAACGCCGAGATGTTGAGGATGAAGTTCGGGGCCAGATCATGGAAATCCAGGCCGTAGTAGAACATGAGTCCCCGGACGAATGGGTGGATAGGAAAGCCCAGTCCGCGGAGGAAGTGGGGAAGGAACACTACCCTCTCATGGGGCCTTGGGGTGGGGAGGAGCTGCCCCTCTTCAGGAAGCCGGTACGCGATGTCGTTAGACAAGTATCCGGCCTTCCTCAGTTTTTTGATGTGTCCCTCCGTGACGGAGGAGACCATCCACTTGCCTCCCGCTCCGGACATGGCTGGAAAAGGTTGAGGTGGGGAGTGCGGACTTGGGCGCTGGAGCTCGAGTGCGCGAAAATGGATAGGCAAAGGAGGAAGAAGGCGTAGGTGAAAAGGTGGATCCTTATCCCCTTATATGGGTGGACGCAACTGCGTGTCCCCACCAGCCTGGTAAAACTCGCTTATCTCCAAGCGCCGTAATCAATGGCACGGTTGGGTTACCCACGCCCGTATTGATGAGAATCCCGGAATAAGGGGACACGATCTCTGCTTCGACGAGACGTGCCAAGGAAACCGCCTCGCATGACACGCTGAGGTGGGACAATAAAACGATTCGAATAAAGGCTTGGCCGTGGTGCGATGTCACACTACGGAATACATCAGCAGATTAGATTTGTGTAAATATTATTCTCTCTATGGCAATATGTGGAAACTTATTTTGCAGAGCCGGACACTATCTTTGTGTTCAAAATCTTCTATGAAGTACTTGGAGGAGGAACCCGCCTTGCAATGCCAAAGACAATCTGCGCGCCGGATTCGTCGTCATTGAAGCCTGGTTCAGGGGCTACTGAGGGAGTCCTGGATTAGGGGGTGTCCGGATGGCCGGACTATACCTTCAGCCGGACTCCTGGACTATGAAGATACAAGATTGAAGGCTTCGTCCTGTGTCCGGAAGGGACTTTCCTTGGCATGCAAGGCAAGCTTGGCGATAAGATATATAGATCTCCTACCATTGTAACCGACTTTGTGTAACCCTAACCCTCTTCGGTGTCTATATAAACCTGAGGGTTTTAGTCTGTAGGACAACATACAGAACAACAATCATACCATAGGCTAGCTTCTAGGTTTTAGCCTCTCCGATCTCATGGTAGATCTACTCTTGTACTACCCATATCATCAATATTAATCAAGCAGGACGTAGGGTTTTACCTCCATCAAGAGGGCCCGAACCTGGGTAAAACTTCGTGTCCCTTGCCTCCTCTTACCATCCGGCCTAGACGCACAGTTTGGGACCCCCTACCCGAGATCCGCCGGTTTTGACACCGACAGTCATCCTCCGCTGTTCCATCTCCATTGCCTTCTTTTGGGGTGTCCACCATGTATATATCATACGACGAGGTGGCTTTCAAGTGCCCTATAGGCGTTGGTTCTTGATCATCTCCTGCATCGGCGTCCATACCGTCGATGTCTTCAGGAGTCGAAGTCGAGCATGTCGGTTAAATCATCGACAGTGGCTATGAAGTGGGTGGTGGGTGGGCTTTGAATTTCTTCATCATCCGCATCCCAACCTCGCTGACCATAGTCCGGCCAGGGCTCTCCTGATAAAGAGAGAGACTTTAGTGAATTCAGAATATCACCGAAGGGCGAGTGCTGAAAGATGTCCGTGGCGGTGAACTCCATGATCGGCGCCCAATCGGGTTCGATCGGCAGGGGCGCGGAGGGCTCGGAGTCTGGAGAGGAGTCCGGCTCCTTGGAGTCACGGGCTTCGCAGAGAATAGGGTTGGTGTTCGGCTCGACCACCGTAGAGATTGCAGCCCCCGAGGCGGTGTCCAACCACCATCCTCGATTGGCGCAGTTGGCTCCGAATTAAGGGTCGGAGCTGATGCGGGTGCGGCCTCCAGGGCACTGTTCGGCGGCAGAGCTAGATCATGCCCATCGTGACAGTGCGGCACGCTCGGCTGCGGCTCGAATGCGTCGAAGATCAAGTCTCCGTGGAGGTCCGCTGTGTAGTTTAAACTTCCAAATCTGACCTGACAGCCAAGGGCGTAGCTTTTGATCTGCTCCAGATGGCCAAGCGAATTGGCCCGCAGTGCAAAGCCACCAAATACGAAGATCTGTCCGGGGAGAAAAGTCTCACCCTGGATCACATCGTCGTTGATGATCGGAGGAGCCATCGGGCCTAAAAGTGACGACACAGAGGAACTCTCAATGAAAGCACCAATGTCGGTGTCAAAACCAGCAAATCTCGGGTAGGGGGTCCCGAAGTGTGCGTCTAGGCGGATGGTAACTGGAGGCAGGGGACACAATGTTTTACCCAGGTTCGGGCCCTCTTGATGGAGGTAAAACCCTATGTCCTGCTTGATTAATATGGATGATATGGGTAGTAAAAGAGTAGATCTAGCACGATATCGGAGAGGCTAAACCCTAGAAGCTAGCCTATGGTATGATTGTCCTTCGTCCTACGGACTAAAACCCTCTAGTTTATATAGACACCGGAGAGGGCTAGGGTTACACAGAGTCGGTTACAATGGTAGGATATCTACATATCCGTATCGCCAAGCTTGCCTTCCACGCCAAGAAAAGTCCCTTCCGGACACGGGACGAAGTCTTCAATCTTGTATCTTGATAGTCCAGGAGTCCGGCCGAAGGTATAGTCTGGCTATCCGGACACCCCCTAATCCAGGACTCCCTCAATGGGCTTTTGGAATCACTTGATTATGAATCAGTTGATGCTTCTGAACCATGCCTCATGGGCAAGATGACTAAGACTCCGTTCTCCAGAACGATGGAGCGAGCAACAGATTTGTTGGAAATCATACATACTGATGTATGTGGTCCGATGAATATTGAGGCTCGCGGCAGGTATCATTATTTTCTGATCTTCACAGATGATTTGAGCAGATATGAGTATATCTACTTGATGAAACACAAGTCTGAAATATTTGAAAAGTTCAAAGAATTTCAGAGTGAAGTGGAGAATCATCGTAACAAAAAATAAAAGTTTCTACGATATGATCGCAGAAGTAAAATATTTGAGTTACGAGTTTGGCCTTTAGTTAAAACAATGTGAAATAGTTTCACTACTCACGCCACCTAGAACACCACAGTGTAATGGTGTGTCCGAACGTCGTAACTGTGTTTTATTAGATATGGTGCGATCTATGATGTCTCTTACCGATTACCACTATTGTTTTGGGGTTATGCATTAGAGACAGCTACATTCACGTTAAATAGGGCACCATCTAAATCCGTTGAGACGACACCGTATGAACTGTGGTTCGGCGAGAAACCTAAGCTGTCGTTTCTTAAAGTTTGGGACTGCGATGCTTATGTGAAAAAGTTTCAACATGATAAGCTTGAACGCAAATCGGAGAAGTAAATCTTCATAGGATACCCAAAATAAAATGTTGGGTACACCTTCTATCACAGATCCGAAGGCAAGTTATTCATTGCTGAGAATGGATCCTTTCTAGAGAAGGAGTTTCTCTCGAAAGAAGTGAGCGGGAGGAAAGTAGAACTTGATGAGGTAACTGTACCTGCTCCCTTATTGGAAAGTAGTTCATCACAGAAATCTGTTCCTGTGACTACTACACCAATTAGTGAGGAAGCAAATGATGATGATCATGTAACTTCAGATCAAGTTACTACCAAACCTCGTAAGTAAACCAGAGTGAGATCCGCACAAGAGTGGTACGGTAATCCTATTCTGGAGGTCATGTTACTTGACCATGACGAGCCTACGAACTATGAGGAAGTGATGATGAGCCCAGATTCCGCGAAATGACTTGAGGCCATGAAATCTGAGATGAGATCCATGTATGAGAACAAAGTATGGACTTTGATTGACTTGCCCATTGATCGGCGAGCCATTGAGATTAAATGGATCTTCAAGAGGAAGACGGACGCTGATAGTAGTATTACTATCTACAAAACTAGAATTGTCGCAAAAAGGTTTTTGACAAGTTCAAAGTGTTGACTACGATGAGAGTTTCTCACTCGTACCTATGCTTAAGTCTGTCCGAATCATGTTAGCAATTGCCACATTTTATGAAATCTGGCAAATGGATAAACAAAACTGCATTCTTTAATGGATTTATTAAAGAAGAATTGTATATGATGCAACCAGAAGGTTTTGTCAATCCTAAAGGTACTAACAAAATATGCAAGCTCTGGCGATCCATCTATGGACTGGTGCAAGCATCTCGGAGTTGGAATATACGCTTTGATAAGTTGATCAGAGCATATAGTTTTATACAGACTTGCGGTGAAGCCTGTATTTACAAGAAAGTGAGTGGGAGCACTACAACATCTTTGATAAGTATATGTGAATGCCATATTATTGATCGGAGATAATGTAGTGTCAGGACCCCGACTCGATGTCACATCGATCTAGCCTGTAGCACCTCATATCACTTTGCGGCCTCACGCACGGTATCCCCACGGGTGTCGCCTTACCTTTGCCCGGGACCGTTTGCGCCTTTTGGCTCACGTATATGATAGTGTCGCTAGCATCCATATGATAAGGAGCCCGGGCTGACATGACTAGACGTAAACCCAAAGTGGCACAGACTTACAGGGACAGGCATTCATGACCCAGCCTCGAACGTGTCGATCAACAGCAAGTGAGTCCGGGCTGTAGCACTGGGCTAGCAGGACTCCGGTAAACCGGGCTGTAGCGGGCTAACAGGACTCCGGTACTCAATGCGTGACATTTCCCCGAAGGGACAGACACCGGAACGAGGAAGGACACATGCCGGCCAGCCTAAGTGTTCCAGAGCAGTAGCAAGCTACCATGGCTCAGCGGTAACACTAGGAGACATTTCCCGGTAAGAGAGGCTACTAAAGATAAACAACTAGATAGTCAGATCCCACACATACCAAGCATTTCAAACATACACACAATATGCTCGATATGTGCAAATACAACGAAGCATCACAACATGACTCTACGACACAAGTACTTTATTTAAGGCTCAGAGAGCCATACATAACATACACAAAGGTACGGGTCACACGACCCAGCATTCAAGTCATACAGTCATACAAACCAGCAGCGGAAGTAACTTGTCCGAGTACAGACAACTAGTAAAATAAAAGAGGCTTGGAAAGCCTCTGCTATACTACGTGGTCCTTCACAAGCTCAGGATCACCACCCGGGCCTTAGCCTACTCATTGATGTCAACGTCTACGTAGAACCCATCAGAAGGGGTTGCAGCGTCTTCTGTAAAAATATAAATTATAGCAACATGAGTACAAAGGTACTCAGCAAGACTTACATCAGCTCCTACATACATGCATATTATCAAGAAGGGTTGGTGGAGTTGTTGCAGCAAGCAAGCTTTGACTCTTGGCTAGACTAACCTACGAGACTCCAACTTGAAATGGTTTTGCGCACACGAGTCCATTACTCACCACTTCAATACACTACCGAGGATCCACCTCCGTCTCCCTACAGAAGAGCCATCCTCGGCACTCACACTTATCTTGAGGCTTTTAGTAGTTTCCATTTACTTGTCTATGAACTGTATAGGCAACCAAGTAGTCCTTTACCGCGGACGCGGCTATTCGAATAGATCATGTTAACCCTGCAGGGGTGTACTTCTTCATACACGCTCTCACCACTTACCGTCGTTTACATGACATGTACTCGGCAACCTTCAAGCGGAAGCCCAACGTGGGTGTCGGCCACGACCTACCTAACCACCTAAGCCTCCAGTCCAGGTTTATTGCCTATCCAGGTTCCATCCGCAGGGAGTCCGGCCGAGGTTTCCCATACGGCCCCGAACGATGTGAACAGGGTTCCCGAGATACCTAACGGGTATTCGATACACCCGGCCACGTACCTACCGCATCACAGCCCACCCCTATGGTCAGCGCTGTCCACGGCCTCCAGTAGGCTACAAACACCAGAAACTACTTGCAACTCCTGGACGGAGAACTAGGGTGAATAAGAAGCCGAGAGGGTCCATTGGTTTCGGGCCCAATGCATGGTAGTAGCTGGTTCTTAAATCACACATAGAGATCTCAGTGCTTAAGGCCGGCTTCAATGAAACAACCCACCATGTACTCCTACATGGCCTCTCATCGATACCTTTACCAAATCGTGTTCACCGCACCACTCTCATTACCTGACATAATCATTTCACTCTAGCCCATCACCCAGATGAACCAGACCTGACACGACTCTAAGCATAGCAGGCATAGCAAGGTAGGAACAACACATACATATGGCTCAACCAACTCCTACACATGCTAGTGGGTTTCATCTAGTTACTGTGGCAATGACAGGTCATGCAGAGGAAATGGGTTCAACTACCGCAGCACACAGCAGTTTGAAACGCGTTGTCTTAATGCAGTAAAAGAGAGCAGGAGCAAGAACATGGGGTTGTATCGATATGATCAAATGGTTGGTTGCTTGCCTGATGGTTCGATGCACTGATACGGTTCTTCGTTAGGGTAATCACGATACTCCTCGGGGGCAGATCCTGCCGCAAGAATACCGATACACAACCATTACCAAACAATGTGCAACAATATGATGCATGCATGAAACATAGCAATATGAGTGTGTTGGGCTAATGCAACTAAGACCAGAAGGGTTTGAACCAATTTGAATCAAAGATTCAAATTCAAACTCAAACATGGCCCTTTAAAGTGCTTTTCCTTGTTCTGCGTTAAACATCAGGTTAACTTGTTTAATATTGCATGAGAATAGTACAGATGGATAGATTGGATTTTTCTGATCATTTTTCATATATAATTTGTCTGATTTGGAGTTACAGAATAAAAGTTATGAATTTTTGAAGTTTAAATTATATTCTGGAATTTCCTATTTTAGAATAATTCCAGAAAATCAATTATTGCGTCAGCCTGACGTCAGTGTGACGTCAGCAGGTGAACGGAACACGTCTGGGTCAAACCTGACAGTGGTTCCCGCGTGTCAGGGTGATTAAGTTAATTAGAGTTTAATTAAAACTAAACCTGTTTAATTAATAGGGCTGGGCCCCACCTGTCATTGACTCAGGGGAGTCAACTAGGGCCCACCCGTGGTCAAACCCGGGTCGGCTACACCGGCGTTTAGCCGCCGGCGAGCCCGACGCGGTGGCGGAAGTGATTTTTGCCGTTCCGGCATCCAAACGAGCCGCGGAGGCCACCGGAGAGGAGCTGAGGTCGAGCCGCAGCTCTTGGTGGAGTCCGTTGGGGTCGGGGTGGCCGGAGTTGGCGCCGGCGACGACTTTGGCGGCCACCGGAGTTCGGCCAAAGTCAAACTTGTCGCTAGGGGGATCGGTGAGGTGCGGGGAGTGCACGGTTGGGCCTAACGCAGCGTAGTGAGTGCGTTGGACACCGCGGGTTGGCCGGAGGATGGCCGGGGGCACGTCGGCGACGAGATCCGCGGCGGTGCGTGCGTGTGATCTTCGTGCGGTGGCTGCACGGCTCGGGAAAGAGGGAGAGAGGGTCGGAGGGGTAGCTAGGCTCACAGCGCTCCCGTAGAGGCCACCGGCGAGGTCGGGGACGAGCGGAGACAGCGACGGCGTTGAAGGGGATCTCCGGCAACGGCGAGCTCGGGCGAGGTCGGTGCGGTGGTCTCGGGCCGCACGAGCACACGGGGCTTGGCTAGCTCGATGAAGTGGACGGCGGCGGAGCTCCTGGACACAGTGGCACGGCGTGGGGTTGACGGAGGGCGTGGCTACAGCGAGGGGGTGGCGGCGATGGCGTCGGCCATGGCGTGGGAGAGCGAGGGAGAGGAGCTGGAGAGGAGAGGGGGTGTCTGGGAGGTTCGGGGGAGAGAGGGAGGCCGATTCACGGCGTTAGCCGGGCGAGGGAGGCGGCGAGGCGGCGAGCAGGTGCATGGCACCCATGCGGTGCTCGTCGCCGAGCACCTGCCTGCCTGCCTGGCCGGCAAGCAGCTCGCTGGCGCGGTGCTGGGCTGGGTCGGCAGGTGGGCCAGGTGCTGGGCGCCAGGTAAGCTTTTCCCATTTTCTTTCTGTTTTCTGTTTTTTTAATACTTCTGCAACTTTGTTGAATTAAATAAAATACTTAGGCAACTCCAAAAATCACCAAACTATTCCTGGTCCATAGTTGGATTATTTCCAACATGAAACATTTTAGTTTGGAGTTATTTGAGCATTTAAATATTTCATATAATTTTAAATGCCCAAATTCAAATACTTATGATTTAATTCAAAAACCCTAGGATGGCCTAGGAAAATGTGCACCACTTTTGGCAGAGGTTCTGAACCAAGACAAAAATGATGGGCATTTTAGAAGGGCATTTCAGGTTCATTGAAAAAGTTTTTAGTAAACCCTAATTGGTTTCAGAGGGGACTGGGGGTTCTGTCATCCCCATTTCAGGTTTCTGATGAAAGAGTAAACATGATGCAACACTCTAATGCATGACTAGCTAGGGTGTGACAACTCACCCCCACTCAAAAGAATCTCGTCCCGAGATTTGGGTTCCTCCGGAAAGAAGGTGGGATACTCGAGTCGAAGACGATCCTCCCTTTCCCAAGTTGCTTCATCCTCAGAATGGTGCGACCATTGTACTTTGAGAAACTTGATATTATGACGTCGAGTGGTACGCTCGGCCTGATCGAGGATACGAATGGGGTACTCTCGATATGTAAGATTATCTTGGAGATCAAGCGTTTCGTGGTCCACTCCACGGATAGGATCCGAGAAGCAACGCCTGAGTTGGGAAACGTCGAAGACATCATGGACTCTGGAGAGGTGCGGAGGTAGTTCCAACTGGTAGGCAACTTCTCCTCGTTTGGCGAGAATGCGAAAAGGTCCAATGTAACGAGGAGCCAATTTGCCTTTGATACCGAAACGATGGGTTCCCTTCAGAGGGGTAACCCGAAGGTAAGCCTTCTCGTCAATCTCGAAAGTCATAGCCTTATGTTTTCGGTCATATTGACTCTTCTGACGGGATTGGGCTGTTTTCAATTTTTCACGAACGATGCGAACTTGCTCTTCTGCTTCCTGAATCATATCCGGGCCAAAGAATTTTCTTTCCCCGGTCTCTGACCAGTTAAGGGGTGTTCGACACCGTCGTCCATAGAGAACTTCAAAAGGGGCTTTCCCCAAGCTAGATTGATAGCTGTTGTTGTAAGCGAATTCGGCAAATGGAAGGCACTTCTCCCAATCCATTCCGAATGAGATAACAGAGGCTCGAAGCATGTCTTCTAGAATCTGGTTGACGCGTTCCACTTGACCACTCGACTGAGGGTGGAAAGCGGTGCTAAAGGAGAGACGGGTTCCCATAGCATTTTGGAAACTTTCCCAAAATCGAGAGGTGAAAAGACTTCCTCGATCCGAGTTAATTTCCAGAGGAACACCATGGAGAGACACTATCCGGGAGATGTATAAGTCTGCCAATTGACTAGCGGTTATACTCTCACGAACATGTAGGAAATGGGCTACTTTGGAAAGACGATCGACAACGACGAAGATAGCATTATTCCCTCTCTTGGTCCTGGGAAAACCGGTAATGAAATCCATACCAATTTTATCCCATTTCCATTCAGGAATAGCTAAGGGTTGAAGGGTGCCAGCAGGCCGTTGATGCTCTGCTTTTACACGACGACAGACGTCGCAATTAGCAATATACTGAGCAATTTCTCTCTTCATCCTAGTCCACCAGAACCTCTGGCGTAGATCCTGATACATCTTGGTACTACCGGGATGAATGGTGAGAGGAGATTCATGAGCTTCCTTAAGGATCAATCGTCTCAGGTTTCGCACCTTGGGAACCACTAGTCGATTCCCGAAGTATACGACCCCTTGATCATTAATGGAGAAACAATTCGCAACTTCTTTCTTGATGTTTCTCTTGATGCGGGAAATTCCCGGATCTACCTTCTGTGCTTTGATGATCTGATCCGTAAGGGTAGGTTTTGCCACCAAGGTGGAAAGAAATCCTTGAGGAACAATGTGAAGGTTAAGCTTCCGAAATTCCTCATGGAGAAGCGGTTGACTTTGTTGTAACATCAGGTTGTTACAATAAGATTTATGACTTAGCGCATCAGCCATGACGTTGGCTTTCCCTGGGGTGTAAGTTATTCCTAAGTCGAAATCTGTGATCAACTCAACCCAACGTCTTTGTCTGAGATTCAAATCCGGTTGGGTGAAAATGTACTTCAGACTTTGGTGATCAGTGAAAATTTCACAACGATTACCGAGGAGGTAATGTCGCCAGGTCTTAAGTGCATAGACTACGGCTGCAAGCTCTAGATCATGAGTAGGATAATTCTCCTCATGTGGGTGCAATTGCCGCGAAGCGTAGGCAATTACGTGTCGATCTTGCATGAGAATGCAACCTAGTCCTTGTCGCGAGGCGTCGCAGTAGATAACAAAGTCCTTGGAGAAGTCTGGCGGTACCAGTACGGGAGCAGAAGTCAGGCGTCTTTTCAGTTCCTGAAAGCTGTGCTCACATTGTGGAGTCCATTCGAACTTCTTATGTTTCTTGAGGAGTTCGGTTAGAGGTTTGGCAACTTTGGAGAAGTTCTCGACAAAGCGACGACAATAGCTCGCTAAGCCCGGAAAACTCCGAACTTGCTTGACCGATTCAGGTGGAGTCCAATTAAGGACGGCTTGAACTCGCTCAGGGTTAACAGCAATACCTTTACCAGATATTACATGACCCAGATAGGTCACTTCTGACAACCAAAATTCACATTTGGAAAACTTGGCATAAAGGCGATGCTCTCGAAGTTTCTTCAACACTAGCCTTAGATGTTCGGCATGTTCTTCCTCGTTCTTGGAGTAGATGAGTATATCATCGAGGTAAACCACGACGAATTTATCTAAATACTCCATGAAGATTGAGTTCATTAACCGAGAAAAGGTGGCTGGAGCGTTGGTTAAACCGAAGGACATGACGGTGTACTTGTATTGGCCATAACGAGTAACAAAGGCCGTTTTAGGAATGTCCCCGTTTCTAATTTTGATTTGATGGTAGCCCAACCTCAAATCCATCTTGGAGAAGACTGAGGATCCAGCGAGCTGATCATACAGATCGTTGATCCTGGGGAGCGGATATTTGTTCTTGATTGTGACCAGATTGACATGTCGATAATCTACAACCATCCGGTCCGTACCATCCTTCTTCTTGACGAAGAGGACGGGGCAAGCCCACGGAGATGAACTAGGTCGGATGAAACCCTTTTTCAAGGACTCATCGAGTTGTTTCTTTAGCTCGGCTAGTTCTAGTGGTGCCATCTTATAGGGTCTTCTAGCAATCGGAACGGTTCCTGGAATGAGGTCTATTACGAACTCAACATCCCTGTCGGGTGGAACACCTGGCAATTCCTCTGGGAAGACATCCGGGAAGTCACGGACTACCGGAACGTCCTCAAGGTCTGGCAAAGGGCTGGTGTTAAGAGAATATAATTGTCGCTTGGCTAATCGGGTCAAGACATTGACTATCTTCCCCGAAGGGTGAGTGAGTTGAACAGTCCTAGAGAAGCAATCAATTTTGGCATGATGAGCTGACATCCAGTCCATACCCAAAATGATATTAATATCTGAAAATTTGAGAGCTATCAAAGATGCAAGGAAAACAAGTCTGTCGACTTGGATTTCATTTCCATAACTTACCCTGGAGGTCTGCCATCTAGAACCAGGAGTAGAAATTTCCATAGTGGATGGCATGTCACAGAATGCGGTGTTATGCAAACGAGCATAGTTCTCAGATATAAATGAATGAGAGGCTCCTGTATCGAAAAGAACAGATGCCGGGTGGCAATTAACAAGGAGCGTACCGAGAACGACGTTGGGATCCTCTTGAGCTTCTTCGGCAGAGATACAGTTGACGTGGCCACGTGTAGCGGTGGCCGGCTTGGCGTGGAACACTTTCCCTGTCGGTTTGCCACGGCCAACAGCTTTAGCAGACTGGTTGGGGTTGGTCTAGGGACACTCATGCATATAGTGGCCAGATTCCCCACACTTGAAACAAGTCACGGAACTGGTACGTGGAGGAGCATTGTTGGTTGGACCCCCATAGGGCTTGGCTGGAGCAAACTGTTGGACAGGGCGAGGCGCCTGGAAAGATGGCCTCGGTGTGAACCTGGGTGGCAGGGCGGTGTTGGGAACCCACACGCGGCGCTTCTGAGGACCAGCACCGGATGAGGAACCCATGTCACGGCCATGCTTGCGTGTTGCGTCATAATCAGTCTGACCAGTCTCAGCACTGATGGCCTTGTTAACAAGTTTCTGAAAGGATGTGCACTCATGCAGACGGAGGTCGCGGCGAAGCTCAGGACTAAGTCCCTTACGGAACCTTGCTTGCTTCTTGGCATCAGTAGAAACTTCCTCAGTTGCATATCGTGCGAGGTTACCAAACTCCCTGCTGTAAGCATCCACAGAGAGTCGGCCCTGAGTGAAATTGCAAAATTCCTCACGTTTACGGTCCATGAGACCCTCCGGAATGTGATGTTCACAGAAAGCCTCACTGAATTCAGCCCAAGTAGTGACATGGCCCGCTGGGCACATAGCTCCATAATTCTCCCACCATAGACTGGCGGGGCCTTCAAGATGATATGCAGCAAAGGTGACCTTGTCAGCCTCCGCTACCAGCGCGGAACGCAGTTTGTGAGAAATACTGCGAAGCCAGTCATCAGCGTCGAGAGGCTCGATGGAGTGGTGGAACGTGGGTGGATGTAATTTGATAAAATCACTGAGTGACACCACGTTAGTCCTCTGATGGTGTGCTGTGTTCTGTTCAATACGTTCCAACAAACGGTTGGTCTCCCGCTTGTTTCTCTCAGCTTCCATCATAACCTCGGCTAGGGAAGGAGGATGAGGCAGATTTGCATTCCTGACTTCACTGCCTTCGGCCTGCTCTTGAGGAGCAGGGTTAGTGCGCGTGTTGACCATCCTAGGTAAACAAGACAATGATTTAGTCAGAATGATAAAATTCCGACATAGGATACAAAATGTAAGGAATAACTCGGAATGCAAGATGATCATCCGTATGACATGGTAGATACAGAAACTGCTTCTTTATTCCATCGTCATACAAACCATACAGGGTTTAGTACAAGACCAAACAAAGTACTAATACGGTGAAAAGAGGATTACATCTCATCGGAGGCATCCCAAGCTCCTATACATTATTTTTCTACACCTCCGGAAAGAGTACAAACTAGGTCAATATCCCACGAGTCACGCGGGACGATAGACGACACAGATAGTGCGAACTAGTGATACTACCACTAACTCAGACCGATCCGTAGTAGTCCTCGTAGAAGTCACCTCCATAGCCTGGAAGCTCAACATGATCATCCGGAAACAGACGATCTCGCGGAGCTTGTGGACCATAGGGACTAGGATGAGGTCTTGGACCAACAGACGGTGGCCTGCGGGGACCGCGAGGTGGGGTGATGCCTCCTACATCACGCCAACCCATCACGTCTGGCAGAGCAGATCTCACAGGATAGAGATCGCGCATATCCGAATATCCAGCTTGCACTGCCGGTGCAAACCGAGTCAATGTGGCCTAGTGGTCAGCACGGGTATTGAAGAGCTCTAACCTCAAGGCCCGATTTTCACGGTCCTTATCCTCGAGCATCTCAGCAATGGTGCGAGTCCGTGAATCCTCCTGAGTGGGGTCAGCATAGATAGCCTGAAGATACCCTTGTGCTCCCGGAAGTGATCATGGCATATACCGGAAATCAGAGTCCCGAAATAGACCAGATCTGACTCGCATGATGGTCATCATAGAGTAGGCGGCATCTTGCACAGCCATCTCAATAGTAACCCCGAGTCCATAGGAGCAGTGAAGGGGCTCGGTGGACCCAGGATAAGATGGAAATATCCTGACAGTGCAGAGATACTGGCTTTGATTAAAGTCTCAGAATTGCTCTTCGACCGTGTACTCAGGATACCAACGGTATCCAGCCTCAGTCATTACCCTGACCAACATGGTAGTATGGCCGGGTACATCTAGGCATCGAGTCAGGCGAACCACTTGATTGAGATCGCGAGTGGCCATCTGAAAGCACAATCATAATGCAAAGGCATTAGAATTTCTAGCAAAATTTCGGCATCATAACAGCTGTAAATGCTCAAGAAGGATTTTGAGACATTTGATAAAGGATTACATACACACTCATCATCATCATATCAAGTTCTGAGTCCATCCTAGCAACATAATGTGGTGGTAGAATTGAACTAGGCTTGTATCCATCAAACTTATAAGGTACTACTGATTAGTAACACGTGATCCTGATGGAGAGAATAGATCCTAATTCCTTAACCCCCGGTGGAAGAATAGACTGACTCAGATCAGAATGTTATAAGATAAAGGAGTAAAAAGAGCCTTACGTTCCAACCCACAAACAATTCCCCTACATATAACTAAAGAATTTCTAGACTCAACATCGACCAGTTTGGCTTGGAGAACCTACAGGCAGTCCGGCTCTGATGCCAACGCTGTTAGGACCCCGACTCGATGTCACATCGATCTAGCCTGTAGCACCTCATATCACTTTGCGGCCTCACGCACGGTATCCCCACGAGTGTCGCCTTACCTTTTCCCGGGACCGTTTGCGCCTTTTGGCTCACGTATATGATAGTGTCGCTAGCATCCATATGATAAGGAGCCCGGGCTGACATGACTAGTCGTAAACCCAAAGTGGCACAGACTTACAGGGACAGGCATTCATGACCCAGCCTCGAATGTGTCGATCAACAGCAAGTGGGTCCGGGCTGTAGCACTGGGCTAGCAGGACTCCGGTAAACCGGGCTGTAGCGGGCTAACAGGACTCCGGTACTCAATGCGTGACATTTCCCCGAAGGGACAGACACCGGAACGAGGAAGGACACATGCCGGCCAGCCTAAGTGTTCCAGAGCAGTAGCAAGCTACCATGGCTCAGCGGTAACACTAGGAGACATTTCCCGGTAAGAGAGGCTACTAAAGATAAACAACTAGATAGTCAGATCCCACACATACCAAGCATTTCAAACATACACACAATATGCTCGATATGTGCAAATACAACGAAGCATCACAACATGATTCTACGACACAAGTACTTTATTTAAGGCTCAGAGAGCCATACATAACATACACAAAGGTACGGGTCACACGACCCAGCATTCAAGTCATACAGTCATACAAACCAGCAGCGGAAGTAACTTGTCCGAGTACAGACAACTAGTAAAATAAAAGAGGCTTGGAAAGCCTCTGCTATACTACGTGGTCCTTCACAAGCTCAGGATCACCACCTGGGCCTTAGCCTACTCATTGATGTCAACGTCTACGTAGAACCCATCAGAAGGGGTTGCAGTGTCTTCTGTAAAAATATAAATTATAGCAACATGAGTACAAAGGTACTCAGCAAGACTTACATCAGCTCCTACATACATGCATATTATCAAGAAGGGTTGGTGGAGTTGTTGCAGCAAGCCAGCTTTGACTCTTGGCTAGACTAACCTACGAGACTCCAACTTGAAATGGTTTTGCGCACACGAGTCCATTACTCACCACTTCAATACACTACCGAGGATCCACCTCCGTCTCCCTACAGAAGAGCCATCCTCGGTACTCACACTTATCTTGAGGCTTTTAGTAGTTTCCATTTACTTGTCTATGAACTGTATAGGCAACCAAGTAGTCCTTTACCGCGGACGCGGCTATTCGAATAGATCATGTTAACCCTGCAGGGGTGTACTTCTTCATACACGCTCTCACCACTTACCGTCGTTTACACGACATGTACTCGGCAACCTTCAAGCGGAAGCCCAACGTGGGTGTCGGCCACGACCTACCTAACCACCTAAGCCTCTAGTCCAGGTTTATCGCCTATCCAGGTTCCATCCACAGGGAGTCCGGCCGAGGTTTCCCATACGGCCCCGAACGATGTGAACAAGGTTCCCGAGATACCTAACGGGTATTCGGTACACCCGGCCACGTACCTACCGCATCACAGCCCACCCCTACGGTCAGCGCTGTCCACGGCCTCCAGTAGGCTACAAACACCAGAAACTACTTGCAACTCCTGGACGGAGAACTAGGGTGAATAAGAAGCCGAGAGGGTCCATTGGTTTCGGGCCCAATGCATGGTAGTAGCTGGTTCTTAAATCACACATACAGATTTCAGTGCTTAAGGTCGGCTTCAATGAAACAACCCACCATGTACTCCTACATGGCCTCTCATCGATACCTTTACCAAATCGTGTTCACCGCACCACTCTCATTACCTGACATAATCATTTCACTCTAGCCCATCACCCAGATGAACCAGACCTGACACGACTCTAAGCATAGCAGGCATAGCAAGGTAGGAACAACACATACATATGGCTCAACCAACTCCTACACATGCTAGTGGGTTTCATCTAGTTACTGTGGCAATGACAGGTCATGCAGAGGAAATGGGTTCAAGTACCGCAGCACACAGCAGTTTGAAACGCGTTGTCTTCGTTAGGGTAATCACGATACTCCTCGGGGGCAGATCCTGCCGCAAGAATACCGATACACAACCATTACCAAACAATGTGCAACAATATGATGCATGCATGAAACATAGCAATATGAGTGTGTTGGGCTAATGCAACTAAGACCAGAAGGGTTTGAACCAATTTGAATCAAAGATTCAAATTCAAACTCAAACATGGCCCTTTAAAGTGCTTTTCCTTGTTCTGCATTAAACATCAGGTTAACTTGTTTAATCATGCATGAAAATAGTACAGATGGATAGATTGGATTTTTCTGATCATTTTTCATATCTAATTTGTCTGATTTGGAGTTACAGAATAAAAGTTATGAATTTTTGAAGTTTAAATTATATTCTGGAATTTCCTATTTTAGAATAATTCCAGAAAATCAATTATTGCGTCAGCCTGACGTCAGTGTGACGTCAGCAGGTCAACGGAACACGTCTGGGTCAAACCTGACAGTGGGTCCCGCGTGTCAGGGTGATTAAGTTAATTAGAGTTTAATTAAAACTAAACCTGTTTAATTAACAGGGCTGGGCCCCACCTGTCATTGACTCAGGGGAGTCAACCAGGGCCCACCCGTGGTCAAACCCGGGTCGGCTGCACCGGCGTTTAGCCGCCGGCGAGCCCGACGCGGCGGCGGAAGTGATTTTTGCCGTTCCGGCATCCAAACGAGCCGCGGAGGCCACCGGAGAGGAGCTGAGGTCGAGCCGCAGCTCTTGGTGGAGTCCGTTGGGGTCGGGGTGGCCGGAGTTGGCGCCGGCGACGACTTTGGCGGCCACCGGAGTTCGGCCAAAGTCGAACTTGTCGCTAGGGGGATCGGTGAGGTGCGGGGAGTGCACGGTTGGGCCTAACGCAGCGTAGTGAGTGCGTTGGACACCGCGGGTTGGCCGGAGGATGGCCAGGGGCACGTCGGCGACGAGATCCGCGGCGATGCGTGCGTGTGATCTTCGTGCGGTGGCTGCACGGCTCGGGAAAGAGGGAGAGAAGGTCGGAGGGGTAGCTAGGCTCACAGCGCTCCCGTAGAGGCCATCGGCGAGGTCGGGGACGAGCTGAGGCGGCGACGGCGTTGAAGGGGATCTCCGGCGACGGCGAGCTCGGGCGAGGTCGGTGTGGTGGTCTCGGGCCGCACGAGCACACGGGGCTCGGCTAGCTCGATGAAGTGGACGGCGGCGGAGCTCCTGGACACAGTGGCACGGCGTGGGGTTGACGGAGGGCGTGGCTACAGCGAGGGGGTGGCGGCGATGGCGTCGGCCATGGCGTGGGAGAGCGAGGGAGAGGAGCTGGAGAGGAGAGGGGGTGTCTGGGAGGTTCGGGGGAGAGAGGGAGGCCGATTCACGGCGTTAGCCGGGCGAGGGAGGCGGCGAGGCGGCGAGCAGGTGCGTGGCACCCATGCGGTGCTCGTCGCCGAGCACCTGCCTGCCTGCCTGGCCGGCAAGCAGCTCGTTGGCGCGGTGCTAGGCTGGGCCGGCAGGTGGGCCGGGTGCTGGGCGCCAGGTAAGCTTTTCCCATTTTCTTTCTGTTTTCTGTTTTTTTAATACTTCTGCAACTTTGTTGAATTAAATAAAATACTTAGGCAACTCCAAAAATCACCAAACTATTCCTGGTCCATAGTTGGATTATTTCCAACATGAAACATTTTAGTTTGGAGTTATTTGAGCATTTAAATATTTCATATAATTTTAAATGCCCAAATTCAAATACTTATGATTTAATTCAAAAACCCTAGGATGGCCTAGGAAAATGTGCACCACTTTTGGCAGAGGTTCTGAACCAAGACAAAAATGATGGGCATTTTAGAAGGGCATTTCAGGTTCATTGAAAAAGTTTTTAGTAAACCCTAATTGGTTTCAGAGGGGACTGGGGGTTCTGTCATCCCCATTTCAGGTTTCTGATGAAAGAGTAAACATGATGCAACACTCTAATGCATGACTAGCTAGGGTGTGACATGTAGAATTATTCTGCAAAGCATAAAGGAATGTTTGAAAGGAGTTTTTCAAAGAAAGACCTCGGTGAAGCTGCTTACATATTGAGCATCAAGATCTATAGAGATAGATCAAGACGCTTGATAAGTTTTTCAATGAGTACATACCTTGACAAAATTTTGAAGTAGTTCAAAATGGAACAGTCAAAAAGGAGTTCTGGCTTGTGTTACAAGGTGTGAAGTTGACTAAGACTCAAAACCCAACCACGACAGAAGATAGAGAGAGAATGAAAGTCATTCCCTATGCCTCAGCCATATGTTCTATAAATTATGCCATGTTGTGTACCAGACCTATTGTATACCCTGCCCTGAGTTTGGCAAGGGGGTACAATAGTGATCTAGGAGTAAATCACTGGACATTGGTCAAAATTATCCTTAGTGGAATAAGGATATGTTTCTCGATTATGGAGGTGACAAAAGGTTTGTCGTAAAGGGTTACGTCGATGCAAGTTTTGACACTGATCCAGATGACTCTAAGTCTCAATCTGGATACATATTGAAAGTGGGAGCACTTAGCTAGAGTAGCTCCATGGAGAGCATTGTTGACATAGAAATTTGCAAAATAGGTACGGATCTGAATGTGGCAGACCCGTTGACTAAACTACTCTCACAAGCAAAACATGATCACACCTTAGTACTCTTTGGGTGTTAATCACATAGCAATGTGAACTAGATTATTGACTCTAGTAAACCCTTTGGGTGTTGGTCACATGTCGATGTGAACTATGGGTGTTAATCACATGGTGATGTGAACTATTGGTATTAAATCACATGGCGATGTGAACTAGATTGTTGACTCTAGTGAAAGTGGGAGACTGAAGGAAATATGCCCTAGAGGCAATAATAAAGTTATTATTTATTTCCTTATATCATGATAAATGTCTATTATTCATGCTAGAATTGTATTAACCGGAAACATAATGCATGTGTGAATACATAGACAAACAGAGTGTCACTAGTATGCCTCTACTTGACTAGCTCGTTGATCAAAGATGGTTATGTTTCCTAACCATAGACATGAGTTGTCATTTGATTAACGGGATCACATCATTAGGAGAATGATGTGATTGACTTGACCCATTCGATTAGCATAGCACTTGGTCGTTTAGTTTGTTGCTATTGCTTTCTTCATGACTTATACATGTTCCTATGACTATGAGATTATGCAACTCCTGTTTACCGGAGGAACACTTTGTGTGCTACCAAACATCACAACGTAACTGGGTGATTATAAAGGTGCTCTACAGGTGTCTCCGAAGGTACTTGTTGGGTTGGCGTAATTCGAGATTAGGATTTGTCACTCCGATTGTCGGAGAGGTATCTCTGGGCCCTCTCGGTAATGCACATCACTTAAGCCTTGCAAGCATTGCAACTAATGAGTTAGTTGCAGGATGATGTATTACGGAACGAGTAAAGAGACTTGTCGGTAACGTGATTGAACTAGGTATTGAGATACCGACGATCGAATCTCGGGCAAGTAACATACCGATGACAAAAGGAACAACGTATGTTGTTATGCGGTCTGACCAATAAAGATAAAGATCTTCGTAGAATATGTGGGAGCCAACATGAGCATCCAGGTTCCGCTATTGGTTATTGACCGGAGACGTGTCTCGGTCATGTCTACATTGTTCTCGAACCCGTAGGGTCCGCATTCTTAAGGTTTCGATGACAGTTATATAATGAGTTTATGAGTTTTGATGTACCGAAGGAGTTCGGAGTCCCGGATGACATCGGGGACATGACGAGGAGTCTCGAAATGGTCGAGACATACAGATCGACATATTGGACTACTATATTCGGACATCGGAAAGGTTCCGAGTGATTCGGGTATTTTTCGGAGTACCGAAGAGTTACGGGAATTCGCCGGGGAGTATATGGGCCTTATTGGGCCATACGGGAATAGAGGAGAGAGGCCAAAAGGAAGGAGGCGCGCCCCCTGGTCCGAATTGGACAAGGGGTGCAGCCCACTTTTCCTTGTTCCTATCCCCCTCTTTCCTTCTCTCCTACTCCAACAAGGGAAGGAGGAGTCCTACTCCCGGTGGGAGTAGGACTCCCCCCTTGGTGCGCCCTCCTCCTAGGCCAGTCGCCTCCCTCCCTTGCTCCTTTATATATGGGGGCAGGGGGCACCCCACAGACACAACAATTGATCATTGATCTCTTAGCCGTCTGCGGTGCCCCCCTCCACCATAATCCTCGATAATATTTTAGCGGTGCTTAGGCGAAGCCCTGCGATGGTAGAACATCAAGATCGTCACCATGCCGTCGTGCTGACGGAACTCTTCCCCGACATTTTGCTGGATCGGAGTCCGGGGATCGTCATCGAGCTGAACGTGTGCTAGAACTCGGAGGTGTCATAGTTTTGGTGCTTGATCGGTCGGACCGTGAAGACGTACGTCTACATCAACCGCGTTGTGCTAACGCTTCCGCTTTCGGTCTACGAGGGTGCGTGGACAACACTCTCCCCTCTCGTTGCTATGCATCACCATGATCTTGCGTGTGCGTAGGAACTTTTTGAAATTACTATGTTCCCCAACAGGCGGGGCGGCCGGCTATGGCGGACGGGGTCGGCAGCAGCGGCGCGGGTGTGGGTGGGGATGGTAAGGAGACAGAGAGAGAAGAGAGAGAGAGCACCGGGGGTGGGACGACCGTTTACGTACCCATCTCTTTGCCGTCCGCCAGCAGTCGGCAAAGAGGTGGGGCCGGTGGGTCGTGTGACGCCCCCGATTCAATCGTACACTAATCATAACCGCAAATGTGTACGATCAAGATCAAGGACTCACGGGAAGATACCACAACACAACTCTAGAAACAAATTTAAAATAATACAAGCTTTATATTACAAGCCAGGGGCCTCGAGGGCTTGAATACATAAGCTCGAAAAACTCAAGAGTCAGCGGAAGCAACAATATCTGAGTATAGACATGAGTTAAACAAGTTTGCCTTAAGAAGGCTAGAACAAAAGCAACATCGCTCGAAAAGGCAAGGCCTCTTGCCTAGGAGCCTCCTAATTAGTCCAGATCGTCAGCGGCCATCACGTAGTAGTAGGCACCCTCGGGGTAGCAGTAGTCATCAGTGGTGTCATCTGGCTCCTGGGATCCATAAACTGGTCGCAACAATCGGGTATGGGGGAAAAAGAGGTAGCAAAGCAACCGTGAGTACTCATCCAAAGTACTCGCAAGACTTACATCAGATCTAAACTAAGTATGCATCTGTATCAAAGGAATGGGTTGTATCTGTGGACTAAACTGCAGAATGCCAGAAAAGAAGGGGAAAGCCTAGCCTATCAAAGACTAGCATCTTCAAGCATCTTCAAGCATCTTCAAGCATCTTGCAGCATATAGAAGAGTACAAATCAACATAATATAAAGTAGTAGTAGTGTTATCAACCTTGGCCAGAGATCCTTTCTCGACTCCCTGCGAGAAAGCAATCCCCAAGCCATACTATCCATTTCTCATCACAATCCATTTCTCATATCCATTTCTCATATCTATTATCCAATTCTAGTTGTATCGATCGGGATACATCTCCAAGTGTCTGTTACCGTAGGACAGGCTATCGATAGATGTTTGCTTCCCTGCAGGGGTGCACCAACTTACCCATCACGCTTGATTAACTTCAGTTGGACACACTTTCATGGGTCATGCCCGGCCTCAGCCAAACAATACGCCACAACCCGACCTAGGCTTAATAGAGGTCAGCACGCCAGACTAAACCTATGCCCCCACGGGTCATGGGCCATCGCCCCAGGAACTCCTGCACGTTGCGTGGGCGGCCGATGAGCAGACCTAGCTACCTCCTTCAAAAAGGCAGGTGCTTACGCAGTCCAACCCGGCGCGCGCCGCTCAGTCGCTGACGTCTATTAAGCTTCGGCTGATGCATATGACGCAGAACGCCCATACTATGCCCACGTGATGGTTAGTGCTATCAGGCCAGAGGCCCCTCAGATCCAATTTCCAAACCATAGTGGATTAGGAGCACGCGGTAATGAGCAGAGACTCACGATCGATGTGACCCCGTCGCCCCGTCTCAAGTACTTGCGGCAAGGGCTAAGAATGCCCGGCCACGTCTCGTAAGTATCTCGCGGGCACCTTCCAGGTCAACCCGACTCCACATCACTCGCTATTAAGCTCGCGCGGGTACCCCTCCATGCCGACCCGTCTTTAGTAACCTGGTTCAGTGTAAAGTCATAGTAACCATAGTAACTGTGTGTCTAACACCAAGGGGAAAACCCGAGGAATCACCCCCGGAGAATTCCACTCGATGTTATCATCAAGGTGAACGCAAGAGGATCCACCCTCAAGGTTCACACTTGAGGGGTTGCATGACGGAGCCGTAACGGAAGTGGTTAAGGAGGAAATCACCCTCGATGACCTCGATCGTATAGCTACACTATAGAGGTCTCATCAGGAGTGATGTAAGAGGTTCCACCCTCGGCACTCGATGGTAACTCTACAGAGTCGTACAACTAGGGGGTGATGTGCGGTGTCGGGGCCTGGACGTCGATCACGTTGATCGAGTCATCGAACATAAAGCAAGGCAACTGGGACAAGGTGAGGTCACTGATGGATCTCTAACCAACCTATACTAAGAAGTTTAGGATAAGCAGATAAGGTATGAAAGCAGGTAACAACAACAGGCTATGCATCAGAGTAGGATCATACGGAAAGTAGTAGCAGTTCTAATGCAAGCATGAGAGGGAAAGAAATGGGCGATATCGGAATGCTCAAGGAGGGTTTGCTTGCCTGGTTGCTCTGGCAAGGAGGGGTCGTCGTCGACGTAGTCGATCACGGGGGCATCAGCAGCGGTCTCGAGGTCTACTGGAGAGAAGAGGCGGAAGAAACAATAAATATAAAGCAAACATAGCATCACAAAGCATAACATGGAAATATCATGTGCCGGGGCCTGACCTAACGTATGGCTACAAGATAAAGGTGAAGGGGGAAAACAACCGGGAATGTTTTCCTGGTTTCGGACCTGTGTCACACAGATGACCGGCAGGGAAAGTTCCATGTTCAGATAGTTAGAGGCATCTGACAGGTAAACAGACCGCATCTCCCGATTCGTTGGATTTTTCTGAGCAACTTTCATATAGAAAACATTTTCATCTGAGCTACGGTTTAATTTCTATGATTTTTGAAAGTTTTAAAGAATATTCTGGAATTATTAATATTAACAAAAAAGAAAATATGACATCAGCAGAGTGTTAGCATGACATCAGCAGGTCAACAGACCCGCTGACTGGTCAAACTGACTAGTGGGTCCTACATGTCATAGACAGAGGGCTAACAAAGGGTTATTTTAATTAAACATGGTTAATTAGCATATGGGCCCCACGTGTCAGTGACTATTTAGCTAAATTAATTAGTTTTAATTATTAAAACATTCTAATTAGAGGATTAAGCGGTGGGGCCCGCACGTTAGTGGCTGTGGCCTGCCCAGTCAGCACAGTTGACTAGGTCAACTGGTCAACTAGGGCCAGGGGCCCACGGGCAGTGACCCAGAGGCGGGCCCTGCCGGTGCCAGGTCAGCGCCCACGCCAGAGCAATGCCGATGAGGCCATCCGCGGCGGCCGAACGCCGGAGACGGACAGGATTCGCCCACAGGGGACCAACACGGGCACGGGCGGGTGCGTTCGAATGGCGAGATCCCGCTGTGTCGCGTGGTGAGGCCATCCGGAGCTGGAGCTGCCGGAAACGGCGCCGGCGAGCGACGGAGGTGGCGGCATGCACGGGCGCTCAAGGAAAATGAAGCTACATCGTGCTATCGAGCAAATGGAGGCGGGGGAGTATCTACCCGGCGTGGGGAGTGCAACGGGCTTGAGCCCGTGACCAAAAGGTCACCGGAAGCACGACGGCAGCGAGCGGAGGCGGCGACACGTTCGGGCGCCCGTCGAGCTAGGTGCCAAGGGGCATGGTAGGATGCGTGCGTGCGCGTGTTGCGTTCCTGGAAGCAGCAGGAGCACGGCGGAGGCCTCAGGCAAGCGTGACAAGGCCATGGCCATGGACACGGGCTCGTTGGCGGTGAACAGAGCTCGAGCGCGGCAGCAGCTAGCTACGATGCGTGACAAGGCTAATAGGAGGGGAGCAGGGGACGGAGGAGCTCACCTAGCGGCACGCACGGTGGCCCTTGGAAGGTTAGGAGTAGCAGGAGCGTCAGAGAGGAGGAAGATTGCCTGCGATCGAGGTGGAAGGGTGGCTCGATCCATGGCCTGCGGCGCTCCTCGAGCTCGATGGCGAGGCGTAGTCGAGGTAGAGGTCGACGGCGCGTCTAGTGGACGTGCTGGTGAGGCGCGGGGTGGGCGGTGGCCGCGGCTACGGCACCGCCATGGCGACGGTGGTGTTCGGTTGAGGTGGGGAATGAGGGGGTGCAAGGAGGGGTCCGGTGGGAGAGAGAGAGGCGGAGCGGGCGACAGTGGAGAGCGGGGGGAGAGGACCGAGGCGGCGGGGGATCCTTATGCCCTTGGGCGTCGACGGTGAAGTGATCCGGCGGGGACGAGCCCCTGTAGTGGCTCGGTCGGTGGAACAAAGAGGAGGTAGGCGACCGGGGGGGAGGTGGGCTGGCTTGCTGGGGTGGGCTAAAGCCCATTGGGTAGGGGGGGCCTCTCTTTTCCTTTTCCCTTTTTCTTTTTCTTTTCTGTTATTTGCCCTGTTTGCATTTTTCTTTTAGTACCAAATGAGTTTTGTTTTGAACAAAACTTGGCACATAAAACTAACACAATACCTTGAGATGGAACAGAAAGTTTGGGGTCAAAAGGAGATGTCTAATCAATTTTAGAAATTGAAAAGGACATCTTAAATACTGCTGGACCAGATAATAAATTCCCAAGGGCAATTTGGGAATTCCAAAAATGTTGGTTTCAACATGAAAAATATCTAGGGATTATTGTCCATAGGATGAACTATTTTATTTGCTTGAAAGAAGAAGCAAATATTTGACATGCAATTTGAATTTGGATTTGCAGCATATTTTGGACAAGTGGCATTTTGGGATGATGATCATGATGACATGACCTTCATTAGGGGGAGATTACTGTAGTGTGATGCTGGGGATGTTACAAATCTCCTCCACTACAAGAAATCTCGTCCCGAGATTTAAGTGGGGAAGAAAAGAGTAACTTTGGGTGAACTGACCCTTATAGGGTTAATTGTCTGGTGAACAATGTAGGGAATGTGGCAGAAGTATCTCTCGAGTTGAAACTTAAGAAAACTTCGAGAGCAAAATATGAAGGTACAATAAGAAGTTTCAAGAGAATGGGCAAACAGTCGACAACTAAACAGAGTGTGAGAAGGGGTTCATAGCACCGGGATTAGATCTTCTCTCGGACGGTGGCTCATGACAACACACAAAGCCAAGAGCAAATGATACCTCAAAATAAATGATATACATGAGAGTCAGGTTCCGATCCTGCGGAACTGTGGGTTATGGGCCCACCATGTGGGTTAAAATAGAAGGAGCGATGACATCTTGCACGGTCATGATAGCAAGGCATGTCAGAGGGTAGCATGTCAGTTATGTCGGCAACAACGTCGGTACCAAGGGCGAGGGACGAAGAGAACCATTTTCCTGCTCATTGAACGAGGCAGGCCAATAGGCAAAGTTCTCGTCCATCGGTGGTTACCGGAATGCCAACAACAATAATAACAGGGTTTTTACTGACAGAGTTGTACATTGAGGTGCTTACCTAAGCAAGAAATTATCTCTACTGAGATAAGTTAGTTTACCAGAAAGGTTAAACAAAAGAATGGAAAGGAAAAATATGGTTAGTATAATAATCAGAACAATGGAAAGGAAAATGTGTTTAAACAAAATTATCAAGAGTATATCCTTCCCAAGGACAAGCAGAGCATGATATCCATGATAGGATAGAAGTCAATGTTGGGGATATCGCTTATCGGGAACTTATCGGTCGACCCATGATAAGGGGTAAATCGGCCAGTTTATCGGCATATCGGCCGATTTATCGCCATATCGGCTAATTTATCGGCCGATTTATCTTATCGGTCAGATACCGATAAGCGATAAATCGGCCGATTTATCGGAATATCGGAAGATATCTTGAACAGTGATAGAAGTATAAAACCACTTAGGTAAGGGGAAAGAAATTTCATGACATTACCCATACAACGGTGTTTGGATAATTGATAAAGAAAATCTAGTATCGTGCTTCAAATGTTCTTATTCGAGATCGGATTACCATAGACATGATTCGAGATAGCATGGACATGGTTTCAAGCAAAGGTCAAACTTTGGATACACCAAGTACCCATCGGAAACAACTTAGAAAATAAGTCATACAATTTTATCAGGAAAAAGATGAGGGTGTGGCCGACGGTTTCAGCAGCAATCCATCGACATGCCAAAAAGGATGTAATTCAAAAATTAATATGATCAAGTTTGTGTTGGGGGAAGACAAGAATGTTGTTGATGCTGACACAAATCATCGAGAGCCAAGGATGGTATTACTAGCCATGAACTCAATTGACATCTCTGAAGAAGCCAAAGTGTTGACGGTGATCAAGACAAATTTTGCCGAGAGACTCTATTAAGATGCCATCGAGTAGAAAAGGGAGGATGAAGTGAAAGGCTATGAGAACCACGGATTCGACACAAGCTCAAAGTCAAGCTTGTTGTTCGAGGTGAAATGATAAGATGAGGAAGATCGACGCAAGCTTAGCTCATCGTCAGAAGTTGCTCCGGGCATAAGGACTAGGTAGCACAGTTAAAAAGTTGACATGATAAAAATATAGACGATCAGGCTAGGAATGATGTGATGGGGTATAAAGCTTCTCAGTATGAAGTACTAGGTGTAATGCCAAAAGGTAAATCGGAGTAGAGGTTGGACAGGGGAAATGATTTGTAGAGGATAAGTAATTTTAACTTACCCAGTAAATGGGATCAAGGAGGAAATATAGTCGGGACCATAACTGTAAGGGATCCAATTTACGATACTGGAAGAATTATTCAAATGATTAAATATCCTTGCAAGAAGCTTTCATGATAAGTTCCACACCGTGTCCGTGGGCATGAACACAAAGGTTCAGGGTTGACTCCCACTTCTACAATGCATAACCTTTCATTTTACTTTTTGCTCTTGATGAAGCTGTAGTATTGAAATTTTATCTGACGAAAAGCCAGTAGAGTAAAACCCGCATAACTTTCAAGTTCACATAGATTAGGGAAGGCATAGGTTCAACCCATCGGGGCATCTTAGGAACATATATCATAAATTTTGAGAATAAATAACACAAGCTCGGTAGTAGAGCATGCTTGAGAAAGTGGAGGATACAATTTACCAAAAGCATTATGTATCAGAGGAAAGGCTCACAAGCTTATTGAATATGAAGGATGTTGTCGGATAAAATCTTAAAAAGGGGGTCTGGTGGTCCACAAGGGATCTGATGTGAGCATCAATATTCAACCAGAGGAAGAAAGAATGCAAGGAAATCAGATTATAGAAACAACTGACTAACTCAAAGCTCAATTGCAAAGGAATTATGAATTCCAAGACAAGGGATCAGAAGCAATGCTCTGATTAGGGATTGATAGGTAGAATAGCCTTAGGGGTACAATTGATGGTGATTTAATTGATCGAGATTCAGCACATGTTAAAATGATGTCTGAGACGGAAGGATGAATTGTAGGATCTGCTTGAGGATTGCGAGCATTCACAACATATTGTATCAACGGACTCAAAATGATAATGAAAAAGACTGACAATAAGATTACTAGACTTATGGTATTAACGATAATGCAAGCAAGCAAGAAATTCAAGAACAATAGGCTGTTGAGGATTTTCACGAGAACGAATGGTATTACGAAGACTTTTGTGAAGTACAAGAATTAACTAAGGATGAGCGGATACTCGATAGGTGCACAAGGTTATCCGTAGGGGTATTCAGATGACAAGGAACTGCAAGGCAGTAAGCTCAAAGGATTCTCGGAAAAAGGGGAGCAGTTCAGGGCATCTTGTAATAACAAGATCAATGGGATAGAATGTAAGATTGGTAAGTGTGTGTAGTTATCCATAAGGAAATTTCAGTGGTAGGGAATTGCAAAGGCAACGGGCACAAAGTCTCGAGAGAATATCGTAGAGTATCTTCGGAATATTCTAATGCAGCAGGCAATCATCTGAAATAAGGGGCTCTCCGGGCGAATGTGATCACAAGATCCTAATGTTCGAGTTAGTAAAATCATTTAACCCAAAAATAGAAGAGAGATCAGAGTCCCAGAGTATAGACGAGGAATAAACGATCCTAAAACCACTCAATGGCGACATGGGCCCACGGGCCGCACATCCATGTTAGAAAAATAGTTTTCATCGACTAGACTCAACTTTGGCCAAAGAGTGTGGAAGGGGGATTCCTGCAGGCAGTCGGCTCTGATACCAACTTGTGACGCCCCCGATTCCATCGTACACTAATCATACACACAAATGTGTACGATCAGGATCAAGGACTCACGGGAAGATATCACAACACAACTCTAGACACAAATTTAAAATAATACAAGCTTTATATTACAAGCTAGGGGCCTCGAGGGCTCGAATACATAAGCTCGAAAAACACAAGATTCAGCGGAAGCAACAATATCTGAGTACATACATGAGTTAAACAAGTTTGCCTTAAGAAGGCTAGCACAAAAGCAACATCGGTCGAAAAGGCAAGGCCTGCTGCCTGGGAGCCTCCTAACTATTCCAGATTGTCAGCGGCCGTCACATAGTAGTAGGCACCCTCGGGGTAGCAGTAGTCATCAGTGGTGTTGTCTGGCTCCTGGGATCCGTCAACTAGTCGCAACAATCGGGTATGGGGGAAAAAGAGGTAGCAAAGCAACCTTGAGTACTCATCCAAAGTACTCGCAAGACTTACATCAGATCTAAACTAAGTATGCATCTGCATTAAAGGAATGGGTTGTATCTGTGGACTAAACTGCAGAATGCCAGAAAAGAAGGGGAAAGTCTAGCTATTGAAGACTAGCATCTTCAAGCATCTTGCAGAATATAGAAGAGTACAGATCAACATAATATAAAGTAGTAGTAGTGTTATCAACCCCGTCCAGAGATCCTTTCTCGACTCCCTGCGAGAAAGCAATCCCAGAGCCATACTATCCATTTCTCATCACAATCCATTTCTCATATCCATTATCCAGTTCTAGTTGTATCGATCGGGATACAACACCAAGTGTTCGTTACTGTAGGACAGGCTATCGATAGATGTTTTCTTCCCTGCAGGGGTGCACCAACTTACCCATCACGCTCGATTAACTCCCGACGGACACACTTTCCAGGGTCATGCCCGGCCTCGGCCAAACAATACGCTGCAACCCGACCTAGGCTTAATAGAGAGGTCAGCACGCCAGACCAAACCTATGCCCCCAGGGGTCATGGGCCATCGCCCCGGGAACTCCTGCACGTTGCGTGGGGGCCGATGAGCAGACCTAGCTACCTCCTTCAAAAAGGCAGGTGCTTACGCAGTCCAACCGGCACGCGCCGCTGAGTCGCTGACGTCTATTAAGCTTCGGCTGATGCATACGATGCAGAACGTCCATACTATGCCCATGTGATGGTTAGTGCTATCAGGCCAGAGGCCCCTCGGATCAAATATCCAAACCGTAGTGGATTGGGAGCACGCAGTAATGAGCAGAGACTCATGGTCGATGTGACCCCGTCGCCCCGTCTCGAGTACTTGCGGCAAGGGATAAGAATGCCCGGCCACGCCTCGTAAGTACCTCGCGGGCACCTTCCAGGTTAACCCGACTCCACATCACTCGCTATTAAGCTTGCGCGGGTACCCCTCAGGGCCGACCCGTCTTTAGTAACCTGGTTCATTGTAAATTCATAGTAACCATAGTAACTGTGTGTCTAACACCAAGGGGAAAACCCGAGGAATCACCCTCGGAGAATTCCACTCGATGTTATCATCAAGGTGAACGCAAGAGGATCCACCCTCGAGGTTCACACTTGAGGGGTTGCACGACGGAGCCGTAACGGAAGTGGTTAAGGAGGAAATCACCCTCGATGACCTCGACCGTATAGCTACACTATAGAGGTCTCATCAGGAGTGATGTAAGAGGTTCCACCCTCGGCACTCAATGGTAACTTTGCAGAGTCGTACAACTAGGCGGTGATGTGCGGTGTCGGGGCCTGGACGTCGATCATGTTGATCGAGTCATCGAACATAAAGTGAGGCAACTGGGAAAAGGTGGGGTCACTGATGGATATCTAACCAACCTATACTAAGCAGTTTAGGATAAGCAGGTAAGGTATGAAAGCAGGTAACAACAAGAGGCTATGCATCAGAGTAGGATCATACAGAAAGCAGTAGCGGTTCTAATGCAAGCATGAGAGGGAAAGAAATGGGCGATATCGGAATGCTCAAGGAGGGTTTGCTTTCCTGGTTGCTCTGGCAAGGAGGGGTCGTCGTCGATGTAGTCGATCACAAGGGCATCAGCAACGGTCTCAGGGTCTACCAGAGAGAAGAGGGTGAAGAAACAATAAATATAAAGAAAACATAGCATCACAAAGCATAACATGGCAATATGATGTGCCAGGCCTGACCTAACGTATGGCTAGAAGATAAAGGTGAAGGGGGAAAACAACCGGGAATGTTTTCCTGGTTCCGGACCTGTGTCAAACAGAATCGGAGGGTAAAGTTCCATGTTCAAATAGTTAGAGGCATCTGACAGGTAAATGGACCGCGTATCCCGATTCGTTCGATTTTTCTGAGCAACTTTCATATATAAAACATTTTCATCTGAGCTACGGTTTAATTTCTATGATTTTCTAAAGTTTTAAAGAATATTCTAGAATTATTAATATTAACAGAAAAGAAAATATGACATCAGCATAGTGTCAGCATGACATCAGTAGGTTAACAGACCCGCTGACTGGTCAAACTGACCAGTGGGTCCTGCATGTCATAGAAATAGGGCTAACAGTGGGTTATTTTAATTAAACGTGGTTAATTACCAGCTGGGCCTCACGTGTCAGTGACTATTTAGCTAAATTAATTAGTTTTAATTATTAAAACATTCTAATTAGAGGATTAAGCCGTGGGGCCCGCACGTCAGTGGCTGGGGCTTGCCCAGTCAGCATAGTTGACCAGGTCAACTGGTCAACTGGGGCTACGGGGCCCACGGGCAGTGACCTAGAGGCAGGCCCTGCCGGTGCCAGGTCAGCGCCCGCGCTGGAGCAATGCCGGCGAGGCCATCTGCGGCGGCCGAACGCTGGAGACGGCCGAGATTCGCCTCGAGGGGGCCAACACGGGCGCAGGCGGGCGCGTTCGAATGGCGAGAGCCCGCCGCGTCGCTTGGTGAGGCCGGCCGGAGCTGGAGCTACTGGAAACGGCTCCGGTGAGCGACGGAGGCGGCGGCATGCACGGGCGCTCAACAAAAACGGATCTACGGCATGCTATCGAGAAAACGGAGAGGCGGGGGAGTATCTACGTGGCGTGGGGAGTGCAACGGGCTTGAGCCCATGACCAATAGGTCACCAGAAGCACGACGACGGTGAGCGGAGGCGGCGACGCGTTCAGGCGCCCGTCGAGCTA
Source organism: Triticum aestivum (assembly GCF_018294505.1). Taxonomy (NCBI): domain Eukaryota; kingdom Viridiplantae; phylum Streptophyta; class Magnoliopsida; order Poales; family Poaceae; genus Triticum; species Triticum aestivum. Next base: position 171,924,386 of record NC_057794.1, on the reverse strand, counting down.
GGTGCCAAGGGGCACTGTAGGATGCGTGCGTGCGCGTGTTGCGTTCCTGCAAGCACCAGGAGCATGGCGGAGGCCTCAGGAGAGCATGACAAGGCCATGGCCACGGCCACGGGCTCGTCGGCGGCGAACAGAGCTCGGGTGCGGCAGCAGCTAGCTATGGCGAGTGACGAGGCTAATAGGAGGGGATCAGGGGACGGAGGAGCTCACCTAGCGGCACGCACGGTGGCCCTTGGAAGGTTAGGAGCAGCAGGAGCATCGGAGAGGAGGAAGATTGCCGGCGACCGAGGTGGAAGGGGGCGGCTCGATGCGCGGCCTGTGGTGCTCCTCGAGCTCGATGGCGAGGCGTAGTCGAGGTAGAGGTCGACGACATGTCTTGTGGACGTGCTGGCGAGGCGCGAGGTGGGCGGTGGCCGCGGCTATGGCACCGCCATGGCGACAGTGGTGTTCGGTTGAGGTGGGGAACGAGGGGGAGTGCAAGGAGGGGTCCGGTGGGAGAGGGAGAGGCGGAGCGGGCGACAGTGGAGAGTGGGGGGAGAGGACCGAGGCGGCGGGGGATCCGTATCCCCTTGGGGCATCGCCGACGAAGTGATCCGGCGGGGACGAGCCCCTGTAGTGGCTCGATCGGGGGAACGGAGAGGAGGGAGGCCACTGGGGGGAGGTGGGCGGGCTTGCTGGGGTGGGCTAAAGCCGAGTGGGTAGGGGCGGCCTCTGTTTTCCTTTTCCCTTTTCCCTTTTCTTTTCTGTTATTTGCCCTGTTTGCATTTTTCTTTTAGTACCAAATGAGTTTTGTTTTCAACAAAACTTGGACATAAAACTAACACAATACCTTGAGATGGAACATAAAGTTTGGGGTCAAAAGGAGTTGTCTAATCAATTTTAGAAATTGAAAAGGACATCTTAAATACTGCTGGACCAGATAATAAATTCCCAGGGGCAATTTGGGAATTCCAAAAATTTTGGTTTCAACATGAAAAATATCTAGGGATTATTGTCCATAGGATGAACTATTTTATTTGCATGAAAGAAGAAGCAAATATTTGACATGCAATTTGAATTTGAATTTGAAGCATATTTTGGACAAGTGGCATTTTGGGATGATGATCATGATGACATGACCTTCATTAGGGGGAGATTACTGTAGTGTGATGCTGGGGATGTTACATGTCATTATGGCTTAGACCTCCACTGGACCCCACCCACCTCTTTGACGTCCGCCAGCTGACGACAAAGAAACTTTGCCGCCAGGTTGCGGACGGCAAAGATCTAGCTAATGGCAAAGGACCTCTTTGCCGTACGCTGACTCTTTGTCGTCCTTTTATTTTAAGCAGACGACAAAGGACCTGTTTGCCGTCATCCAGCCGACGACAAAGAGCTGGCTGATGGCAAATCTCCTGTTTCCAGTAGTGAAATGAGTTGTTTGTTATGCTCAAAACTATAGAAGCTAGAATGCAGAAGAACAAAATAGTGTTGATGGTCAATAAGACTACCGGTTTCAAGAAGAAGGGCAAGTCCAAGAAGAAGAAATCTACTAAAGTCGGTAAGACCGTGTCTCAAAATAAGAACATGGGCGGAGCCTCTAAAGAGACTGGATGTTTCTACTACAAGCAGAAAGGACATTGAAAGCGTAACTACAAGAAGTATTTAGCAGATAAGAAGAACGATTCTTCTGGTAAAGGTATAATTGTAATGTTATTCTACTTGTAAATTTATGTATATCATGAGTATTTGATACTGATCGGTTGCTCTCGTGTTGCAAACCAATACAGGTACTACAGAGAGCTCACAAGGAGGGAAGAAATGAAGTCATGATACAAGTCAGGAATGGTGATGGGATCGCTGCTCGGAGACCGTCAAAGTCATGTCTTTAGTTTGTCTTCAAGATTTATCTTAGAATTAAAATAATTATTTTGCTTCAAAATTATGTAATGCATTATCCTATGGGTTATGCGATGGATATTCTTCTAAGTTTTAAACAATAGTTTTTCACATTATTACGGGAATATGGTTTTTGATTAAACCTCTATTTTGTGATAGTTTATTCATGATGAATCTTGAAGTTTGTGATTTATAACACTAAAGATAAACGTATTGAGAAGACTCATAAAACCACTTGTGTGTGGCACTGCTTGGTTATATCGAATAATTAATCTTCATAGAGTTGAAGTATAAAATTCTTTTATTTGAATTGACTAAATACATTGTAATGTATAAAGTTTGATGGATATAACAGGGCGTGGTGAATATTTATACTTTATCAATGTTATGAGTAAATATGATTTAGTTGATAAAACATAAGGACTGGAAGTATTTGAAATAATTCAAAGAAATTCAAAATGAAGATATAATATCATTATGACAAAAGATGAACAAGGATTCTTCTTTGATGAAGAGATATATCTAAGTCATAATTTTAGCAAGCGATTGAATAATTGTGGAATTATTATTACCAATATCCGATTATTAAAGTTTTTGGGATTTCTAAATGAAACAACAAAATATTCACTAAGTAGATGCCCCATCTAAATTTCTGATAAAAACTATAAAGAGGTATAGAATATTTTGGACCAAAGCTTCATTGTAGGTTTTGTGTTCCTCTCACTAAATTGAAAGGACAAAATGTTTGTCAAAGAATGAATATTGCTTGAGAAAAGGTTTCTTGTTAAAAGGAGTAGGTGGGAGAAAGAAAAAACTTATTAAGATTATTGAATCTCCGGGTTAAGTTATAACCAGACTAAACCAGAAATGTTTTGGAGTATTTTTTCCCATAAAACTGAGCAAAGAAACTATTGCATTAGATGTAAGATCTTCAATTAAGACTGTAAGAAAATACAAATGTGAGGAAAGATTATCGAATTACTGAATATTTCATCTTAGAAGAAGATGAAACATGCGCACTATGAGGAAACAGTGATGGTGCCGAGCTAGAGAGGTATTATTTAGACCATTGAAATCCAAAGTGAAATCCATATACAAGGTGTTTTGAACTTGGTGAAACCTGCAGAAGGTGTATAGATGGATCTTCGAATATTCATGGATAGTGATCCTAAAAGAATTTTTCTTACAATGTATTTTCGTAGTAAATGGAAGAATTGATCTTGTCAAATCTTCTTATTAGTAGCAATATGTAACACCCCGAGAATCATGCTATAGTAATCTCCCCCTAATGGTGGCCATGTCATCATGATTACTGTGCAAATTTCCACTTGTCTAAAATCAAAGTTAAATTGCAAGTGAAATTATTATTTCTTCGAAAAGTAAAACTAAAATATTTGAATAAATTCCATAAATACCCCTGATCATTGTCATGTTGAAACCAACTTCATTTGGCTTACAAATAAATTTCTAGGAAATAATAAATTGTCCAACGAAATATTTTGGCCTTTTTAAAATAAACAAATGTTTTAAATTTTCAAAATAAATTGAAAATTTTTGTGCAACCCCTAAATATTCCATCTTATTTATGTGTTAAGTTTGATGTTTAACAAAAATCAAATGATAGCAGAAAGAATTAGAAAACATGTGGAAATAAAAAGAAAGCAGAAAAGGATTAAAGAAACTAAAAAGGAAAGAAGGAAAAACTACTACTGCTGCACCGGGCCCTAGTGGCCAAAGTACAGCTCGGCCCACTATGTCCTGGCCTTTCTCCCAACCTCTCGCTAGGGTGAGGCAGAGGACAGCCATGGCGCGCATCTAAACCGCCATGGCATGGATGGCCTCCACAGTACCCCTCCAGCCCTACAAGAGCATCACCCCAACCCCCTCGGCCCCGTCGGTGAAACCCTAGCCCCCATTTCCCCCTCCTCGCACGGCCATCATCTCCACAACACACTTCCGCCTCTGTCGTCGCCATGGCCATGTCGTCCGCGTAGCCACCGCACTTCATTCACCGTACCACCGTGTCACGAAGAAGCACCATTGTCTACTACGCCGCCTACGGTCACCAGCGGGAGCTAGGTGCCTATGCAACAAGCTCTTCGTCGTCATCATCAACCTTGGGCGCCGGAGATCGCCATCGTTGCTCTGGCAACTGCATACCTTCCCCGAGCCCGCTGAGCCCTCCTTTCGATGCACAAAGTGAGCTCCTCCCCCGATTGCCCTGCTTTCCCACTTTAATCCATCGTCGTAGTCATCTCCCCGTGAACACATGCTGCCATGGACAGAGCTTCATGTCCGCATGCGACCGCATGCCCCTGATTGCCTGCAACTGCGCCCTTGCGCCCACTCCCGCCATCGCTCGCTGCAGCCATCCCTGCCCTGCCTCCCCTAGCCGAGCACTGTCGCGACTCACGCCGTCTGTGTGCGCGCCCGCAGCCACCCGTGTTGCCTACTTCTCCCTCCTCTTACTCTCCTATACTTCTTGCACCCCCGCTCGCCGCCGCTCGCTGCTGCCATTTGTTGTTGCTGCTAGCTCTGTTTCTCACCAAACCCGTCCACATCGGCCAGCGCTTCCGCCGCCGCCGCCACGGCTCGTCGCTGATGCCCCTGCCGGCCACCACAGCACCTATGACCGCCACCGCTGGATGCGCGCGAGGACCAGGATCCTGTAGTGGTACTCCGCGTGTGTTTTGGTGAACCGTAGCAAAATTCCGGCCATGTCTGGCGAAGTACCACCACGGAACGGTTCGCCGGAGTTATGCTACTTTTTGAGCTTGCGTTGGTTTTTCCCTTGAAGAGGAAAGGGTGGTGCAGCAAAGTATTTCCCTCCATTAAGAACCAAGGTATCAATCTAGTAGGAGATACAAGCAAGTCTCTAATCTATGCACCTGCACAAACAATCAAACACTTGCACCTAATGCGATAAAGGGGTTCACAATCCCTTCACGGCCACTTACAAAGGTGAGATCTGATAGAGATAGATATAAAAGATTACTAAAAAATAAAACAAAATAAAAGTAAATAAATTGCAGCGAGGTATTTTTTGGGTTTTTTGGTTTATAGATCTGAAAATATATGATTGAAAATAGACCCGGGGGGGCATAGGTTTCACTAGAGGCTTCTCTCTTTAAGGAAAATAATACGGTGGGTGTACAAATTACTGTCGAGCAATTGATTGAAAAGCGCAAACTTATAATGATATCCAAGGCAATGATTATGAATATAGGCATCACGTCCGTGTCAAGTAGATGACTCCTGCCCGCATCTACTACTATTACTCCACACATCGACCGCTATCCAGCATGCATCTAGAGTATTAAGTTCATAAGAACAGTGTAACGCCTTAAGCAAGATGACATGATGTAGAGCGATAAACTCAACCAATATGATGAAAACCCCATCTTTTGACCCTTGATGGCAACAATACAATACATGTGTCGCTACCCCTACTTTTTCACTGGGTGAGATCACTGCAAGATTGAACCCAAAACTAAGCACCTCTCCCATTGAAAGAAAACCAATCTAGTTGGCCAAACCAAACCGATAATTCAAAGAGAAATACAAAGATATCAAATCATGCATATAAGAATTCAGAGAAGATTCAAATAATATTCATAGATAAACTGATCATAAATCCACAATTCATCGGATCTCGACAAAAACACCACAAAAGAATATTACATCAGATAGATCTCCAGGAACACCGAGCAGAACATGGTATTGAGGATCAAAGAGAGAGAAGAAGTCATCTAGCTACTAGCTATGGACCCGTAGGTCTGTGGTAAACTACTCACGCTTCATCGAGAGGGCAATAGAGTTGATGTAGAAGCCCTCTGTGATCGAATCCCCCTCCGACAGGGTGCCGGAAAATGTCCCTAGATGGGATATCACGGGTACAAAAGGTTACGGAGGCGGAAAAGTATTTTGGTGGATGCTTCTGGTCGTTTGGGAATATTTGGGGATTTATAGGCCAAAGATTAGGGTTGGAGGAGCTCTGAGGGGCCCACAAGCCCTCTGGGCCTCGGGACTCCTGTGGCTTCATCTCCAGGTCCTACGTGTGTTTTCTGGTCCATGAAAAATCATCACGAAAGTTTTATTCTGTTTGCACTTCGTTTGATATTCCTTTTCCGTAAAACTCAAAAACAAGGAAAAACAGAAACTAGCACTTGGCTCTAGGTTAATAAGTTAGTCCCCAAAATAATATAAAATAGCATATCAATGCATATAAAACATCCAAAACATATAATATAATAGGATGGAAGAATAAATAATTATAGATACGTTGGAGATGTATCAAGAATCCCCAAGCTTAATTCCTGCTCGTCCTCGAGTTGGTAAATGATAAAAATAGAATTTTTGATGTGGAATGCTACCTAACATATTAATCCATGTAATTTTGTTTATTGTGGCATGAATATTCAGATCCATAAGATTCAAAACAAAAGTTTAATATTGACATAAAAATAATAATACTTCAAGCATACTAATAAAACAACTGTGTCTTCTCAAAATAACATGGCCAAAGAAAGTTATCCCTACAAAATCATATAGTCTGGCTTTGGTCCATCTTCATCACACAAAGTATTAAATCATGCACAACCCTGATGACAAGCCATGCAATTGTTTCATACTTTTGATGTTCTCAAACTTTTTCAAGTTTTACGTAATACATGAGCGTGAGCCATGGATATAGCCCTATAGGTGGAATAGAATATGGTGGTTGTGGAGAAGACAAAAAGAAGGAGATAGTCTCACACCAACTAGGCATATTAACGGGCTATGGAGATGCCCATCAATAGATATAAATGTGAGTGAGTAGGGATTGCCATGCAATGGATGCACTAGAGCTATAAGATTATGGAAGCTGAAAAAGAAACTAAGTGGGTGTGCATCCAACTCGCTTGCTCACGAAGATGTAGGGCAATTTGAGTAAGCCCTTCATTGGAATATACAAGCCAAGTTCTATAATGAAAATTCCCACTAGTATATGAATGTGACAACATAGGAGACTCTCTATCATGAAGATCAAGGTGCTACTTTGAAGCACAAGTGTGGAAAAAGGATAGTAGCATTGCCCCTTCTCTCTTTTCTCTCATTTTTTGCTGCGGTTCTTTGGCCTCTTTTATTTTTGTACATCCGGAGACTCATCCCAACATGTGAGGGAATCAGCTTCCATCATGCTTTGCTCACATGGGACAATGCTCTAATAATGATGATCATCACACTTTTATTTACTTGCAACTCTAGAATTACAACTCGATACTTCGAACAAAATATGACTCTATATAAATGCCTCTGGTGGGTACCGGGATGTGTAATGATCTAGCGTAGCAAATGACATCAAAAAACGGAAAAGCCATGAAAACATCATGCTAGCTATCTTACGATCATGCAAAGCAATATGACAATGATGGTATGTGTCATAATAAAACGAAACGGTGGAAGTTGCATGGTAATATATCTCAGAATGTCTATGGAAATGCCATAATAGGTAGGTTTTGTGGTTGTTTTGAGGAAGGGTATATGGTGGGTTTAATGCACCTGCAAAAGTTGTGTAGTACTAGAGAGGCTAGCAATGGTGGAAGGGTGAGAGTGCGTATAATCCATGGACTCAACATTAGTCATAAAGAACTCACATACTTATTGCAAAAAATTATTAGCTATCGAAACAAAGTACTACACGCAAGCTCCTAGGGGGATAGATTGGTAGGAAAAGACCATCACTCGTCCCCGACCGCCACTCATAAGGAAGACAATCAATCAAAAAATCATGCTTCGACTTCATCACATAACGGTTCAACATACATGCATGCTACGGGAATCACAAACTTTAACACAAGTATTTATACCAATCCACAATTACTCACTAGCATGACTCTAATATCACCATCTTTATATCTCAAAACAATCAGAAGGAATCAAACTTCTCATAGTATTCAGTGCTATTTATATGAAAGTTTTTATTATATCCCTCTTGGATGCCCATCACATTAGGACTAAATTCATAACCTAAGCAAATTACCATGCTGTTTAGAGACTCTCAAAATAATATAATTGAAGCATGAGAGTTCAACAAGCATGAGAGTTCAACAATTTCTATAAAACATAGTAAAAAAACAATTTCTATAAAACATAGTAAAAAACCAATTTCTATAAAATAAAACCACTGCCGTGCTCTAAAAAGATATAAGTGAAGCACTAGAGCAAAATTTCCTAGCTCAAAAGATATAAGTGAAGCACATAGAGTATTCTAATAAATTCACGATTCATGTGTGTCCCTCTCAAAAGGTGTGAACAACAAGGATGATTTTGGCAACTAAAAAGCAAATAATCATATCATACAAGACGCTCCAAGCAAAACACATATCATGTGGTGAATAAAAATATAGTCTCAAGTAAATTTATCGGTAGACGAAGACGAAAGAGGGGATGCCATCCGGGGCATCCCCAAGCTTAGATGTTTGGTTTCCCTTGAATATTACCATGGGTTGCCTTGGGCATCCCCAAGCTTAGGATCTTGCCACTCCTTACTCCATAGTCCATCAAATCTTTACCCAAAACTTGAAAACTTCACAACACAAAACTCAACAGAAAACTCATGAGATCCGTTAGTATAAGAAAATAAATTACCAATTTTTGGTACTGTTGTGAACTCATTCTATATTTATATTGGTGTAATATCTACCATATTACAATTTCTCATGGCTCATACCCCCCGATACTACCCATAGATTCATCAAAATAAGCAAACAACAGATAGAAAACAGAATCTGTCAAAAACATAACAGTCTGTAGAAATCTGAGAACTTAGAATACTTCTGCAACTCCAAAAATTCTGATAAATTAGGAGAACCTCGTAAATTTGTATATCAATTTTTTTGTAAAAAATTCAAATCAAAAGCATGCTTCGGTGATTTTTTAAATTGTTTTACTAGGCACAAAAGTTTCTTTTTTTCAGCAAGATCAAATCAACTATCACTGCAAGCCATCCCAAAGTTCTTACTTGGCTCGAACACTAATTAAAACACAAAACACAATTACTATAGAGGTAATAATTTGTATTTATTGCAAAATAGAACCAAAAACATAAAAATAAAATTGGGTTGCCTCCCAACAAGTGTTATTGTTTAACGCCCCTAGCTAGGCATAAAACATAGATCTAGGTGTTGTAATCTTTGGTATGCAATCCATAAGTATCTCTCATAATAGATTCATATGGAAACTTAATTTTCTTTATTGGAAAGTGTACCATGCCCTTCCTTAATGTAAATTGAAATCTAATGTTGCCTTCTTTCATATCAATAATTGCACCAATCATTCTAAGGAAAGCTCTACCAAGAATAATAGGACATGTAGGGTTGCAATCTATATCAAGCACAATAAAATCTATGGTCAGATAATTCCTATTTGTAAAAATAAGAAAATAATTAATCCTTCCCATATGTTTTTAATAGTGGAATCCGCAAGATGCAAATTTAAAGAACAATCATCACATTCACGGAAACCTAGCACATCACATAAAGTCTTTAGAATCATGGAAACGCTAGCACCCAAATCACACAAAGCATGGCACTCATAATCCTTAATTTTAATATTAATCATAGGTTCCCACTCATCATAAAGCTTTCTAGGGAGAAACTTCCAACTCAAGTTTTTCTTTAAAAGATTTCATCATAGCATTTATGATATGTTTAGTAAAAGCTTTGTTTTGATTATAAGCATGAGGAGAATTCAACATGGATTGCATCAAGGAAATACAATCTATCTAAGAACAATTATCATAATTAAAATACTTGAAATCCAAAAGAGTGGGTTCATTGCTACTTCAAGTTTTGACCTCTCCAGTCCCACTTTTATCAATTTTTGCAATAAGATCTATAAACTCCGAATCATTGGGCCGCCTTTTAGCTAAAGTGACTCATCTCCAGTCCCATATTTATTAAGATTTATATTCGAAAACAAAGATTCAATAGGAGTCACATCAATCACTTTAAGATCTTCATCATTATTATCACCAAACTAGAAGAACACACTTTTACAAACCAATCTCGCTTAGCATGCATCCTAGCGGTTCTTTCTTTGCACTCATCAATAGAAATTTTAATAACTTCCAGAGATTCATTAATATCATGCTTGGGTGGAATATATCTACTTTTCAAAAAATAAATCTCAAGAGTCTATCCACGTTTCTAGCCAAATCATCAATCTTAAGAAATTTTTCTTCAACCATAGCATTGAAATTCTTTTGAGAACTAATAAATTCTTTAATATTGTTCTCAAGATCAGAGGGCATCTTATTATAATTTCCATAAGAATTGTTGTAGGAATTACCATAATTATTATAGGAATTACTAGGAAAAGGGTTGAAATTACCTCTATACGCCTTATTACCAAAATTGTTCCTACCAAAAAAATTCACATCCATAAATTCATTATTATTCTCAATAAAACTAGACAAAGACATATCATTAGGATCAACATGAGAAATCTTACTAGCAAACAATTTCATAAGTTCATCCATCTTTCAACTCAAAACATTAATTTCTTCAATCGCATGCTTTTACTACTAGAGGATATTTTCTGTATGCCATTGAGAGTAATTAGCCATAATATTATCTAGGAGTTTAGTAGCTTCTCCTAATGTGATTTCCATGATAGTACTTCCCGCAGCCAAATCTAAAAGATTTCTAGATGCAAATTTCAATCCAGCATAAATTTTTTGTATGATCATCCATAAACATAAACCATGAGTAGGGAATTTCTTATCATCAATTTCATCCTCTCCCAAGATTGTGCAACATGTTGATGATCAAGTTGCTTAAAATTCATGATATCGTTCCTAAGGGAGATGATCTTTGCGGGAGGAAAATACTTGGAAATAAAAGCATCTTTACACTTATTCCATGAATCAATACTATTTTTAGGAAAAGATGAAAACCAAGTCTTGGCATGATCTCGTAGTGCGAACGGAAATAGCTTCGATTTAACAATATCATTATCCACATCTTCCTTCTTTTGCATATCGCACAACTCAACGAAAGTATTTAGATGGGATGTGGCATCTTCACTAGGAAGGTCGGAAAAGTGATCTTTCATAACAAGATTCAGCAAAGCGACATTAAGTTCATAATATTCCACACTAGTGGCGGGAGCAATCGAAGTACAAATAAAATCAATATTATTAATATTGGAAAAGTCACACAACTTGGTATTCTCTTGAGCCATCGTGACAAAGCAAGGAATCTAGAACACGAGTAACCAAAAAGCAAACGAAAAGACTAACGAAAGAAGGGTGAATAAAAAGGCAATTCTTTTTGTATTTTTCTGAAAATGTTTTAGATGTGGGGGAGAGGCAAATGGCAAATAATGTAATGCAAGAGATGACAGTTTATGATGGGTACTTGGTAGGCCTGATGTAGATCTCCCTAACAACAGCGCTAGAAATTCTTCCTGCTACTTCTTGAGATTGCGTTGGTTTTTCCCTTAAAGAGGAAAGGGTGATGCAACAAAGTAGAGATAAGTATTTCCCTCAGTTAAGAACCAAGGTAGCAATCCTGTAGGAGATACAAGCAAGTCTCCAATCTATGAACCTGCACAAACAATCAAACACTTGCACCCAACACGATAAAGGGGTTGTCAATCCCTTCACAGTCACTTGCAAAGGTGAGATCTGATAGAGATAGATATAAAACATTAATAAAATGTAAAACAAAGTAAAAGTAAATAAATTGCAGCGAGGTACTTTTGGATTTTTTGATTTATAGATCTGAAAATATATGATAGAAAATAGACCTGGGGGTCATAGGTTTTACTAGAGGCTTCTCTGTTTAAGCAAAATAATACGGTGGGTGAACAAATTACTGTCGAGCAATTGATATAAAAGCGCAAAATTATGATGATATCCAAGGAAATGATTACGAATATAGGCATCACGTCTGTGTCAAGTAGACCGACTCCTGCCTGCATCTACAATTATTAGTCCACACATCGACCGCTATCTAGCATGCATCTATGATACGTCCATTTTGCATCATGTTTTCCTACTATTATTTATGATGTTTTTATCCATAATAATGCTTTTTGGAGTAATTCTAATGCCTTTTCTCTCATAATATGCAAGGTATACACAAAGAGGGAGAATTCCGGCAACTGGAAATCTGGACCTATTCTGCACAACTCCCAACAAACTGAAAATTCATGAAGGATTTGTATGGAATATATGAAGAATATTGGAGCAAATAAGAACCAGAGGAGGCCCACTAGGTGGGCACAACCCACCTAGGCGCCCTAGGGAGCCTAGACGCATCCTGGTGGGTTGTGCTCACCCAGGCCCACCTTCGGTGCCCATCTTCTGGTATATAAGTCATTTTGACCTAGAAAAAAAATAAAGGGAGGACTTTTGGGATGGAGCACCGCCATCTCGAGGAGGAACTTGGGTAGGAGCACTTTTACCCTCCGGCGGAGCGATTCCGCTGGGGGAACTTCCCTCCTTGAGGGGGAAATCATCATCATCATCACCAACAACTCTCCCATCTTGGGGTGGGCAATATCCATCAACTTCTTCAACATCCCCATCTAATCTCAAACCCTAGTTCATCTCTTGTGTTCAATCTTGTTACCGGAACTATAAATTGGTGCTTGCGGGTGACTAGTAGTGTTTATTGCATCTTGTAGTTGATTACTATATGGTTTATTTGGTGGAAGATTATATGTTCAGATCCAATATGCTATTTAATATCCCTCAGATCTTGAGCATGATTATCATTTGTGAGTAGTTACTTTTGTTCTTGAGGTCATGGGAGAAATCATGTTGCAAGTAATCATGTGAACTTGATATGTGTTTGATATTTTGATAGTATGTATATTGTGATTCCCATAGTGGTGTCATGTGAACGTCGACTACATGACACTTCACCATATTTGGGCCTAAGGGAATGCATTGTGGAGTAGCAATTAGATGATGGGTTGCGGGAGTGAGAGAAGCTTAAACCCTAGTTTATGTGCTATTCTATAAGGGACCGATTGGATCCAAAAGTTTAATGCTATGGTTAAAATTTATTCTTAATACTTTTCTCGTAGTTGCGGATGCTTGCTGGAGGGTTAATCATAAGTAGGAGGTTTCTTCAAGTAAGAACAACACCTAAGCACCGGTCCACCCATAGATCAAATTATCAAAGTACCGAACACGAATCAAACCAACATGGTGAAAGTGACTAGATGAAAATCCCGTGTACCCTCAAGAATGTTTGCTTATCATAAGAAACCGTTTTGCATGTCCTTTTCCTCAAAAGGATTGGGCTACCTTGCTGCACTTTTGCTACTATTATCATTACTTACTTGTTACAAATTATCTTGCTATCAAACTAATCTGATACTTACAATTTCAGCACTTGCAAACATTACCTTGCTGAAAACAACTTGTCATTTCCTTCTGCTCCTCATTGGGTTCGACACACTTACTTATCGAAAAGAGCTACAATTGATCCCCTATACTTGTGGGTCATCAAGGCTACTTTCTGGCGCCGTTCCCGGGGAGTGAAGCGCCTTTGGTAAGTGGAATTTGGTAAGGAAACATTTATATAGTGTGCTGAAATGTATTGTCACTTGTTACTATGGAAAACAATCCTTTAAGGGCTTTGTTCAGGGTATCTTCACCTCGACCGGAACCACAATTAGCTACCCCTCAACCTACTGAACCTACTGAAAATATTGAATATGAAATTACTTCGGGTATGATAGAACAACTGCTAGCTAATCCTTATGCAGGAGACGGAACCGAACATCCCGATATGCACTTGATATAGGTAGAACAAATTTGTGGATTGTTCAAGCTTGCAGGTTTACCCGGAGATGAAGTTATGAAGAAGGTTTTCCCTTTATCTTTGAAGGGAAAATCATTGGCATGGTATAGGCTATGCGATGATATTGGATCCTGGAATTGGAATCGATTGTAATTGGAGTTCCATCAAAAAAATTATCCTATGCATCTAGTTCATCGTGATCGGAATTATATATATAATTTTTGGCCTCGTGAAGGAGAAAGTATCGCTCTAGCTTGGGGAGGCTGAAGTCAACGTTATATTCATGCCCGAATCATGAGCTCTCAAGAGAAATTATTATCCATAATTTTTATGCTCGGCTTTCTCGTAATGATCAAACCATGCTTGATATTTCTTGTGCTGGTTCTTTTATGAAGAAGACTATTGAATTCCGGTGGGATCTTTTGGGAAGAAGTAAACACAACTTCGAAGATTGGGAACTCGATGAAGGTAAAGAGTCAGGTTTTAAACTTAAGTATGACTGTGTTAAATCTTTTATGAATATCGGTGCTTTTCAAAATTTTAGCACTAAATATGGACTTGACTCTGAGATAGTAGCTTCCTTTTGTGAATCATTTGTGACTCATGTTGATCTTCGTAAAGAGAAGTGGTTTCAATATTACCCACCTATTAAAGCAGAAATTAAAGAACCGGTACCATTTAAAGAAGAAACTATAATTTATAATGTTGATCCAGTTGTTCCTACTGCTTATATTGAGAAACCACCTTTCCCTGTTAGGATAAAGGAACATGCTAAAGTTTCAACTGTGGTCAACAAAAGATATATTAGAACACCTAAACCTGATGAACAAATTAAAGAAGAACCTAGTATTGCTATGGTTAAGGATCCCTTGGAAGAAAATGTAGATGGGCATGTTATTTACTTCTGTGAAGAAGCTACTAGAATTGCCAAACCTGATAAAAAGGATAAATATAGACCTGTTGTTGGCATGCCCGTTGTCTCAGTTAAAATAGGAGATCACTGTTGTCATGGTTTATGTGACATTGATGCTAGCATGAGTGCTATTCCTTAGTCCTTATATCAAGAAATTATGAATGACATAGCACCCATAGAGATAGAAGACATAGATGTTGCTATTAAACTTGCTAACAGAGACACTATATTACCAATTGGGATTGTTAGAGATGTTGAAGTCTTGTGTGCGAAAATAAAATACCCTACTGATTTTCTTATTCTCGGTTCCTCACAAGATGACTCCTGTCCCATTATCTTTGGTAGACCTTTCTTGAACACCGTTAATGCTAGAATAGACTGTGAGAAACAAACTATTGGTGTTAGATTTGGTGATGAGTCTCATGAGTTTAATTTTTTCAAGTTAATAGAGAACTTCATGAAAAATAATTACCTAGTAAAGATGAATTAATTGATCTTGCTTCTATTGTTGTGCCTCCTACTGATCCACTAGAACAATATTTTCTAGACCATGAAAATGATTTACATATGCATGAAAGAACTGAAATAGATAAGATTTTCTTTGAACAACGTCCTCTGCTTAAACACAATTTGCCTATTGAAACTCTAGGAGGTCCTCCTCCACATAAAGGTGATCTTGTGTTTGAATTAAAACAATTGCCACACACTTTGAAATATGCTTATCTTGATGAAAAAAAGATATATCCTATTATTATTAGTGCTAACCTTCTAGAACATGAAGAAGAAAGATTATTGAAAGTTCTAAGGAAGCACCGAGCTGCTATTGGATATACTCTTCATGATTTAAAGGGCATTAGTCCCACTCTATGTCAACACAAAATTAACATGGAACCTGATGCTAAAACCATTATTGATCTCCAACGCTGGTTAAATCCAAAAATGAAGGAAGTTGTAAGAACGGAAATCTGAAAACTTCTGGAAGCAGGTATAATCTATCCTATAGCTGATAGTAGATGGGTAAGTCCTGCTCATTGTGTCCCTAAAAAGGAAGGTATTACTGTTGTTCCTAATGATACGAATGAACTTATTCCACAAAGAATTGTTACAGGTTATAGAATGGCAATTGGTTTTAGAAAATTAAACAAAGCAATTAGAAAAGATCATTACCCTATGCCTTTTGTCGATCAAATGCTAAAGATAATCTAAGCACACACATTTTTGCTTCCTTGATCGATACTCTTTTTTTTCACAAATACCTGTTTCTCAACCTGATCAAGGAAATACCACTTTTACTAGTCCCTTTGGAGCTTATGCTTATATACGTATGCCTTTTGGTTTATGCAATGCACCTGCTACCTTTCAAAGATGTATGACTTCTATATTCTTTGAGTTTTATGAAAAGATTGTTGACGTTTTCATGGATGATTTCTTTGTTTATGGGAAGTCTTTTGATGATTGTTTAAGCAATCTTGATCGAGTTTTGCAGAGATGCGAGCGAACAAATCTTGTCTTGAATTGGGAAAAGTGCCACTTTATGGTTAATGAAGGCATTGTCTTGGGTCATAAAATTTCTGAAAGAGGTATTGAAGAGGACAAAGCTAAGGTTGATGCAATTGAGAAAATGCCATGTCCTAAAGATATCAAATGTATTCATAGTTTCCTAGGTCATGCTCGTTTCTATAGGATATTTATCAAAGACTTATCTAAAATTTCCCGGCCTCTTATGAATCTTTTGCAAAAGGATATTCCTTTTGTTTTTTATGACAATAGTTTGGAAGCCTTTGAAACACTCAAGAAAGCCTTAATTTCTGCACCTATTGTTCAACCACCTGATTGGAACTTGCCTTTTGAAATTATATGTGATGCTAGTGATTATGCTGTTGGTGCTGTTTTAGGACAAAGAGTTGATAAAAAACTGAATGTTATTCATTATGCTGGTAAAACTCTAGACATTGCTCAACGTAACTATGCTACTACTGAAAAAGAATTCTTAGCAGTGGTGTTTGCTTGTGATAAATTTAGACCTTACATTGTTGATTCAAAAGTAATTGTTCACACCAATGATGCCGCTATTAACTATCTTATGGAAAAGAAATATGCTAAACCCAGACTTATTCAATGGTTCTCTTGCTACAAGAATTTCATTTACATATCACTGATAGAAAAGGAGTTGAGAACCCCATAGCAGATAACTTGTCCAATCTTGAAAATGTGCCTGATGACCCACTACCTATTAATGATAGTTTTCCTGATGAGCGGTTAGCTGCAATAAATGTTGCTCACAACACTCCTTGGTATGCTGACTATGCTAATTACATTGTTGCTAAATATTTACCACCTAGTTTTACATATCAACAAAAGAAAAAAAAATCTTCTATGATTTAAGACATTACTTTTGGGATGACCCACATCTTTATAAAGAAGGATTAGATGGTATTATTAGACGTAGTGTACCTGAGAATGAACAGGGACAAATCCTACGGAAATGTCACTCCGAAGCTTATGGAGGGCATCATGCTGGAGATAGAACTGCTCACAAGGTATTGCAATCAGTATTTTATTGACCTACTCTATTCAAGGATGCTTGTAAGTTCATCTTATCTTGTGATGAATGCCAAAGAATAGATAATATTGGTAAGTGTCAAGAAATTCCTATGAATTATTCACTTGCTGTTGAACCATTTGATGTTTGGGGATTTGATTGCATCGGACCTTTTCCTTCCTCTAATGGGTATACACATATTTTGGTTGTTGTTGAGTATGTTACTAAATGGGTAGAAGCTATTCCAACCAGTAGTGCTGATCACAACACCTTTATTAAAATGCTTAAGGAAGTTAATTTGCCAAGGTTTGGAGTCCCTAGATACTTAATGACTGATGGTGGTTCACACTTTATTCATGGTGCCTTCCGTAAAATGCTTGCCAAGTATGATGTTAACCATAGAATTGCATCTCCCTATCATCCTTAGTCTAGTGGTCAAGTTGAACTTAGCAATAGAGAAATAAAATTAATTTTGCAAAAGACTGTCAATAGGTCCCGGAAGAATTGGTCTAAGAAATTAGATGATGCACTTTGGGCTTATAGAACAGCATATAAAAATCCCATGGGTATGTCTCCTTATAAAATGGTTTATGGAAAACCTTGTCATTTGCCTTTTGAATTAGAACATAAAGCATATTGGGAAATCAAAGAACTTAACTATGATTTCAAACTTGCCATTGAAAAGAGGTTATTTGATATTAGCTCATTAGATGAATGGAGAACACAAGCTTACGAAAATGCCAAGTTGTTTAAAGAAAAAGTCAAAAGATGGCATGATAAGAGAATCCAAAAGCGTGAGTTTAAAGTAGGAGAATATGTTCTTTTGTACAACTCTCATTTCAGATTCTTTGCAGGAAAACTCCTCTCAAATGGGAAGGCCCCTATGTCATCGAGGAGGTTTAACATTCTGGAGCCATCAAAATAAATAATGCCGAAGGTACTAACCCAAAGGTTGTTAACGGGCAACGAATAAAACAATATATCTCAGGTACGCCCATTAATCTTGAAAGTAATATTATCCAAACTTTGATAGTGGAAGAACATATAAAAGAGTCCTTCCGGAACACTCCAGAATCATGAAAATAAGGAGGTATGTGATATGGTAAGTAAACGGATTCCGAAAAATCCATAAATTTTTTTTGTCAGTTTTGGAATATTTAGAAAAATAGGAAAATAAAACTTCCAGGAAGCGTACCCTGGTGGGCACAAGACACCTGGGTGTGCCTGGCTTGCCAGGAGCGCCAAAGTGGGTACCTTCCGGACTCCATTTTTCTACAGTTTGCGTGTTTCCCAAGATAAAAAATATTTATATACACCCCCCCGAACCTATTGACCACCATATCACAGAGAAATCTTCTGTTTCTTCTCTTGTTGTATTCTTGATAGATCTGAAAATATGTCATCCAAAGACTCTAATGGTGAGAGCTATGTTGCTGATTTTGTCGCAAACCCCAAGTCCTATGGGGATGTGGAGCACTATAGCTGAACTTCCGAAGAAGAAGATGCATATGTTCCTCCTCCACTACTAGGAAAATGCTTATAAACAGTAGCATAGTAGTAGCGCTTTTTATAACAAAGCGCTGCTACTACTTATCAGTAGCACTTTTTATAAAAAAGCGCTACTACTATGCATGTACCAGTAGCGTTGTTTTAATAAAAAATGTTACTACTACAATTGCCAGGCCGTTGTCGGCAGGCCAGGCATAGTAGTAGTGCTTTTATGTATGAAGCGCTACTGCTACTGGACATAGCAGTAGCGCTTTCTACATATAAGCGCTACTACTATGGGCTCCTTATCCAGCCCAACGGCTCACGCTCGACCTCTCTCTCACTCCCCCGGCCCTCACACTCACCCGCCGTCATCACCGCCGCCGTCCCCCAAGCCGGAGCTCTCCCGCCGGCCGCCCTCGCCCGCTCCAGCTCTGCTCCCCCGCCGGCCACCCTCCCCCGCGCCGGCCTCCTCCCCCGCTAGCTGTTCCGCGCCGGCCTCCTCCACCACCGTGAGGTACTCCTCCTTCCTCCTCCCTCTAGGTTAATTAACTTAGGTGAATTTAGTTCATTAGGTTAACTAAGTTTAACTAAGTGAAGTAGCTAGGTTCATTAGGTTTACTAACTAGCTAGGTTAATTAGATGATTTTTAGATGTTGGGTTAACTAGTTTGGTTACTAAGTAGATGTTAATTTGGTTAGGGCAGTTGCGGTACTATTAATTAGATGTTCTTAATTAGGGAAGTAGGTTAGGTAACTAATTAAGTAGATGTTAATTTATGACAGTGGTGTTTAGTTTATAGAAAAAATTTAATATAGTTTTTTTACTGTTTTTAGTAAGTGTTTACTAGAACTAGCTCCAAATTAATAGAACTAGTTAAACTAGTTTATTTTTAGTAAGTACTAGTTTATTTTATTTATAGTAAGTGCTTAGTTGAACTAGTTGAATTAAATTAGTTTATTTTTAGTAAGAAAATTTAGGTATATGAGATTTGATGATCTAATTAAAATTTTACTATAGAACTCGTTTAATTTTAGTAAGAAGATTAATATAACTAGTTTATTTTTTTAGTTGAACCAATTATTTCCACATCGACGTCGATGATGCCTATCGCGCATCCTCGTCGTCGACTCGCCGGAGGAGGTCTGCTTGATCAAAGGGGCCATGTCCGGGACTGGGCTCCGCTGGGCTGGTACTGGGAGGTGCTACCTTCCGGGGGGCGTAGCTTGGTGTGGAGCCAGCCCGTCGTTGACCCGAACCTTCTTTGGTGGCGGTCGCGTGGGCCAGTGACGGTGCGGAGGCTTGAGGACGCCGCGGAGGTGGTACGTCACCATGTTAGCGAGGAGGACAAGCACGTCCGTCGCTACATGGTTGCGTTGGAGGGCAGGCTCTCCAATACCTGGCAGGTTCTTCAGGGATCTCACTAGAGCTATGATCCTGTAATGGTTCCTTCTCTTTGGGAGTCCACCGCCTGCGCCGATACCCGTTGTTCGCGACGGTTTTAGCTGCAATAGTGATGTTATATGTATGATACTATTCGAGGTGTATTAGTGATAATATTCCATGACGCACAGACGAAAGAGCTGATTTAGTTTTGCTTATTGAATGCATGCTAATTTGAATACTAATTTATTTTATGATTTGGTTTTGCTTATTGAATGCTCATATTCGAAAACTACTCCTACTTTGAATGCTAAAATTGATAGCTTATAGGGTTTTTGTTTTTGCAGAAATCAAGGAGCCCCTCCATCATCACCGCCATCGTCCCCGTCACCGACCCCCTCCGACCTCGAGGTGAGACCCCCTCCATCATCGACCCTCTCCGTCATCCCCATCAAGTTTGAATGCTCATATGATGTAGATATAAACATGTATATCTTGTGTTGCTCAAATACGATATGTGCTTGCCCAAGTGGTCAACCGTGTTTGCATGTTACACCTCCTATAGTGGCCTATGATTTGCCATAGTGTTGATTAATCTCCATTCCGGCAAATTTCAGGCGCTCGATATGTCCTTTTTTAGCAAAGGTCATGCCAGATTTTTTTCGTGAATTCTGGCATGACTTGTGCTAGAGCATGTAGGAAATATCGAGTGGCCTGGATTTTCTAGAAAATTAATTAAACGACATTTCAGGTTGACTTTAAGTCTATCAAGGCTCCATCACCGAAGGTCAAAAAATCAGTGAGGGAGTGTATCCACCATATATGAGAGAGGACGAAGAAGCCCGACTATTGTCGTGAGGGTCGTTTCTCCTTCTTCTCCGGGTGCTAGACCTTTGTTATGCACTAGGGGAAGGAGAAGTAACGACCATCACCGGCGGTCGCAAATGTCAGAGAGGAATCAGTGAGTGAGAGTCTCCACCACATATGACAGGACGAAAAATCCCGACTGTTGTCGTGGGTGTCTCTTCTCCTTCGTTCCCGTGTGCTAGACATTTTGGTGCAATGCACTTAGGAATGAAAGGAGGAGCGACAATCACCAACGGTGGAATGTATACACCACGCGAGCTGGGAGTTTTCAAGAAAAAGACTCGACAAACCGATAGTCAACCCATGATGAATAATAATGATCTAATTTAATTTTTGTTGTACATATATTGGATTGTACAAGTTTAATCTTTGAATTATGAACGTAGGAAATGTCGGCATCGGACGACGAAAGTCTCCCGGGGGAGTGCAGGTGGTGCAACGACGATCGAGGTCTGTGCGATAGGCCTCACCTGGACGAAGATCGGCGCTTCAACATTAAGCTCCAGGAGACCTTCGATGTTGAAATGGTACGCAATGAAGACAAGTGTTTTTTTCGTAATTAAGCATGACTTCAACTATTTCAACATGTAATTTTCATCTTTTACAATTTGAGTAGCTTATGCCATGCCATGCAAGACACTATCTCTTGGAGAGGATGGATTTTGAAGACCATGAAAATTTCGAAACAAAGAAAATTCACCTAAGGACCCATCATGATATGGATTTTGAAGTAAATCTGTATAATTCTGAGAGCGTAACCCATTTTGGTTGCAAAAATCAGGAAGCACTTTGCAAGATGTATGGTGTTTATGAGGGTATGCTTGTCACTATGGATCTTGGTGATCCTGACATCGACCAAGACAATATGGACATTTGGGTCCTTTTTGATACACATCCAATTCTACTGCTATGTGAGTTTCACAAACATAGTTAACATGAATAGCATGACTTGATGCAGGGTTTAATTGTGTCTTCTTTGGGTGTGTCCTCCACCTCTTTCTTCATCACAGGTTCTCCTAAAATTTCCATGAGGGCTCCATTCATTTCTTCTTTCTTCTGCTGGATGGTTCTTTGTACCATGGGGTAAATGTGACACTGAGCAGGGTAGTGGGTACTCCCTTCACACAAGAAACAAGTAATCTGCCTAGTTGGTCATTCTTCATATGGGTGACTTTCTTCACAATAGGGTCATTCATCCTTGTGCTCTTTATGGTCATGTCCTATTTCTCCATAGAGCTTGCATGCACAAGGTTTCTTCATATCATTTCCATAAGGCTTCAACTTCTGGGACACAACCAGAGACTTTAGCAGGGTCAACTTAAATTCTTTCCAAGTGGTTACTCCTTGCCATTCATTGGTGTTTTGGTACATCCTCCACCAAGTAGCGACACCTCTTTCAAAGCACTGAAGAGCATGCTGGGCCACATCCTTTCCGGCTATAGTGTAATTCTTCATGTGACCTTCCATATTCTGAATCCATCGTTCCATCTCAAATTGACTTATCGGTCCCGGAAATATGAGTTCATCTCCATTAATCCTCTATTGGGTCCAGGGGTTTTGGGGTGAGATAAGAGACATAGAGAGGGCTACACACAATACAAACAATAGTTTTGAAAGGACAAATTTTATTTTGTGGCTGTCGGAAAAACATCAAAAAAGTGACAGCTCACAAACATCGCATCTAACGTAAGTATATAACAGGGGTTTGGTCTTCTAAAGGTCAATAAATCTTCAAAGTCGTCAAACTCTTCGAGTCTTATTCATGTCTCCATGGCTTCTTTCGATCGTGCTTGTCCTTCTCAAGTTCTTTTGCCAGATCATTTCTATTGACGCGAAGTCTCTCGTGATGTCCTTTAATATTCTGGAGTTGTGTTCCAAACTTCTGGGTTTCAACATCCTTGGCCCGAGCCATGGTACTACTATCCTTCAGTTCCTGACGAATCTCCGATATCTCAAGGTTTTGCTCCTCCAGTTTGGCTACTTTCAGCTTCTGGGTCCCGAGTTCTTCACGAAATGCTCCTTGTCAAATACAGCTTCCTGAAGGTCCATCTTAAAATTCTTGATGTAATACTCCAGATCCTGGTGATACACCAGCTAAGGTCAAAACTGCATCCTTTACTGATAGATGCTCCATCAGCCTTCTACCATCCAATCCTTCCGAAGAAATGCATGCTTAACTCAGCATGGTGACACTAGCATAAGTGGGCGATAACATCATGGATAGCCATGTTTCCGCCCTTGTCATTGCCATGAGCTATCATTCCATAGTTGATATCTCCTGCCTTAGGGTTCTCTTGACAAATCTTTAACTTTTAACGCTCCATGTTCCGGTCTTTCTCTGACACACCTTGATCTCGGGTATTGACAGCTTCAATAGTCTGACAAATTCCATAAGGGTAGCCTTCCTAGGTCATTTCATTCTGGGAATTCTTCAGAGCATTCGAATTCTCCTAGTCTTTGGAGTCTTCAGCCGTTGTAGACCCTTATTCTAATGCCCAGTAAAATCCTCTTCATTCCGAAGTGGTCTTGGTTGTCTGATATATTGTACTTCTTGGAGTGGTCTCGTCAGTCAAATCTTCATGTGGTCAAAAGGGGAAAGGGTATAGTCTAACTATTTGAGATGAGAGGAAAATACTTGGCAAAGCTTAGAAAAGATGAGAGTTGAGGATCTCTTTTGAAAATAAAGTTTTAGAGAAATCATTTCCTATGGGCTTGCCAGTTTCTAGGGGTCGCGTCCTATAGTCAACATGTGCTCTGATACCATCTTCTAGCGACCCAACCCAAATGGATCAAGTCTCTGTGCTTAAGTGTCATCCCGGGATCGGTATGCTGACACACATAGTACTCGAGGATTTATAACAGAGGTAAATCACATGTATAAAGTAACGTAAATACTATTACCTCAATCCAAATAGCAGAAGTAACAACAAGGTTGTGGATTACAATCAACACCAATGGCAAAGTTGAGTGTAGAAATCGTAACCCTAACGTATCACTTACTCATCGTAAGATTCCTGCAACATGAGACGTTGCAGCCATGTAGGTCAGTACATTGATTATATTGGCAATTTCACACTATAGAGCAATGCTGAATAATGGCTATCACTACATGCATATTTGGCTAGTGGAGGCTCTAAGTTTAACTTTTGCATAAAGCCAATTTTTCCCTACAATAAAGGAATATATTTTATTTAACTACCAAGTTGGTTAAAAATAATTGAGAAGGTTCCTCCAACTCAATCCCAAATAATAATTTATAAACCCACAAATTAATTAAGTAAAATGATGAGATCAAACCAATAATTCAAGTACCAGATACTCAAGATGTCCATAACCGGGGACACGACTAATCATGATTAGTTTGTACACTCTATAGAGGTTTGCGCACTTTTGCACACAAGACTCGATCTCCTCCATTGAATATCTCTCACTACATGTTATTTGAGAAACGGATGATCGAGACACAGTCTTTCCCAATCATTAACTCTTTACTCTGGGTAGATAGTACCACCTACTTTCCCCCTACATCTGCTAGCCTACCACTGAAAGAGGTCACACAACATACTCAACTATGCCAGAGCCCATAATGGATTGTGGCTGCACACGGAAGTTTCTAGCATGAATAATCTTATGATCCCTTTGAGCCTGGGTGACATTCCGTAAGGTGATCACACGGGTACTCCGGAATCCCCTTGGGCAAGCACTGGGTTCTCTAGGTGCCCGGGAAAACCACTAGGTGCTCCAGGGTGCCCCAACCAATCCACCCAGATGTGTATTAAAGTAGCCACCTTAAGTTAAACCTTAGTTAACAATAACTCTCACAAATTTCATGAATTCTCTCAAAACCAAAACACGTCCACGAGCATAGCATAGCAGTGTAAGCATAACATAGTAACACCCTGGGTTTGAATGCAAGACAATAGGTTCCTACCTCATCAACTACTTCCCAATACCCACATGTTATCAAGTCCTAACCATGTAGTGTTTGAGGATTGAAACTAATACATAAAAACTAGGTAATAAGGGATATGATCAAAGTGTGAATTTGCCTTGTACTGTTGATGAATATGATTCACACTCATAACTCCTGATAGTTCTACTCGTCACACTCCGTTCAATCTATCGTGAGCAAGCAATTGCATATATAAGCACTCGTGCAAACGAATCGAAGAAAAGACTTCAAAAAACTTTGAAAAAAAGCAATTAAATCTTGCAATAGAAAAAATTTCTAATAGTACCAAAATTGGGTGGATTTAGTCTTATCATAAAGTTTAGATCAAGATCTTCGATTTGCAAAAAGAATCAACCAAATCGGAGTTACAAAACTCAAGTTATGATCAAAAGAAGTTTGAATATGAATCTGAACAAATTTCAAAATTTGAAAATTCTCAAAAAGTTTATGTGACAGGTTCACTGGATAGGTGAAAACAAGACAAAACTATAGGCGCTGGTTTCATCTAATTTGGATGAACGAGTAAAAAATTATGGCTATTTGAAAAATCAGGGCCAAGCTGTTTTACAGAAAAAAATAGCTACGGCTAAAAGAAATTCTAGGTCTAATGTATAAATACATAGACTAATTGATAATCTAATTATTCTACCATACTAGTCTATAAATAATAAACTATGAAAGTATAGAAAAAAACGAAGAAAGATACCTTTATAAGGTAGAGAAAAGACAACTTGAGAGAGAGGAGACAACTTCCAGAAGTCCCGCCGGAGAGAAAAAATATATTTTTCTTTAGTGCATCTAGTCAAACCAAAATATTGGTTTAATCCAAATAGGATAATTTTTGGAGGCTCTATGGGTCTATATTTATAGGTGGAAAAGAGGTTTAGGGGTTAAAGGCTAGGCAATGTGGGACTAAACATAGATGAAAAGAAAAGAAAGGAGAAAAGAGGCGCCTCTCGCATGGGCCTAAAGGACATCAGCGGTTCGCCGGCCGCACCTGCGGCTGCAGTTTTTTTTGAACTTTTTTTTAGAAAAGAAAATATTTTCGAAAATAATTTTTCTCTCCAAGCATAACCGAAAAATAAAATAAAAATAGTTATGGGCCTGCGTGCTAACTATGTTGCGCACGTGGGCGACGGATAGTTATGGGACACACGCTCGGTTTAAATATATATATATATATATATATATATATATATATATATATATATATATATATATATATATATATATATATAAACAGAAAGGAAAACTGAATAACAAAAATAAAATAAAATTTTATATAGGAATATTATATATCAAAAATTGCAGAAAAAGATTTCCTAAAACATGAACATATTTTCAGCAGCAAATAAATTCCACAAAAATTTAGGTAATGCAAACAATATTACTACTGCAATAAAACCCAATAAAAATCATTTTAAAAATACCAAAATGATTTCAAATTCATTTTTCTCCAATTTTCTAATGTAGGGAATCATTTAACCCTATTTTCCATATATTTTATTTTTGGAGAAAAATAATTTGAATAAAAAATAACTCCAAATTTAAAATAATTTCAAACGGACGTTAAATTTGATTCTTTGAAACTTTCAATTATCTTTCTTAGCATTTGAAGAAGTCATTTTATCTTCTCTCATGAAAATCATTAAGTTGCATAAAGTTTCTAAATTTGAAATATTTCCAAAGGAAATTCAAATATTTTCAGAAACCCTTTTCATTTTAAATGGAAGAAGTCATGTTATCTTCTCTCTAGGGTTTTGTATCTGAAAAGAATTTGAATTCATGGAGATCATAAATGCAAGATGAAAGTTTGGGAAAGTCCTTTTTTCTCCCTCTCATTTAACTTTCAAAAGTTTCAAATTTCACTCAATTTCACACAAGCAACCACACCGCAATCAAACAATCAATCAAAACTATGTATTTATTATAACATTCCAAAATTTAGAATTTTGGGATGTTACACTCAACTACCTCCAAAAAAGTCATTCTCCCATGTTCTTGCTCATTTCGTTGCCAATTTCGATCTCTTTCCTCGAAGCTCCATTTCCGAAACTGTTTCGGGAGATTGTTGCTTGGTATGTGACTCCACCATTTGTCCAATTAGTTTTGTTTTAGTGGCTTATACATTGAATAAATAGCTACTCTTGGTGTTGTTGTAGATGTGCTTGCATGTTGAATTCTTAGTGTTCTAAGTTGTTTGACTGCTTGTTATGGCCTCTATGTTCTCTATGAGTAGTTGCTATCAATCTTACAAAGTTTTGTTGACAAATTTTTGTCACGCCAAATTTTTATTTTCAGAAATTCGTACGCGGACATGAATATCTTCAGGAAATATGGCTCAAGGAACAACTCCAAGGGTGTTATTGGGGAGTCTTCTGACAATGATCTCCACCCTCGGAGGTTGGCAGAGGTACGGCCGTGCAAATGGCCGCACATCCTGTTCCTGCAAGAAGATGGAATTCATGAGGAGTTCATGCAATTCATTGCCAATGCCAGTCTCACCGACTTCATCACAGATGAGTGTGACCAGCACCAAATCCTCACAAATATGTTTGTTCAAAGCTTTACTTTCTTGCCTATAAATAATCCTCTTGGAGTGAGCTTTGATTTATATGCTGAAAATCATCAGATACCACTTACTGAGTTTTGTGACATATGCTTGAGACCTTTTGACGGGAGCTTGGCCGAGCCTAGGCGCGCTGAGTTTGAGGATTCTTGTCGCACTTTGACAGTGGGTGATGAGAGAAGAGTGTTAGCCATCACTGTCGGTGGTTTACATTTTCTTGTTGTTCATTACTTTGCATATTTCATTACCAAATGCTTGCTTGC
This sequence comes from Triticum aestivum, assembly GCF_018294505.1. Classification (NCBI taxonomy): domain Eukaryota; kingdom Viridiplantae; phylum Streptophyta; class Magnoliopsida; order Poales; family Poaceae; genus Triticum; species Triticum aestivum. Next base: position 171,896,733 of record NC_057794.1, on the reverse strand, counting down.
TAGGCAGAAAGTGGGTGCACTTAGTTCACCAGGCCTTGCTGTTTTACGTCACGTAATTGAGGGCGACAACACGTATAGCTTGGGAGCTATCGTGGCTCGTCGCCTCCATCTTAATAAATCTTAGGGCAAAATACATGGTGGGATTTATGCTACTCGCTTGGCGGCTCACTTCGAGGTTGAGATACGCCCTCATGATTTCCCTCTTACTACAATTTACCTAGACCGTGCAGCCATGGATCACCATCACTTTCTTGCACATGATCGTCCTAACATTGCCATTCCTTATAACTTGGTCTATAACATTGGCACTCGTGATGTTATCCCCTTGCATGCACCTGCTTTGTTTGATTATATTGCCAAGGGCGGATACCGGATTATGCCTGCAGACATCCTTGCCTACTGGAATGCTCACGCTGCTATAGAGGCTACACATGCACCTCCACAGCGGGACCAGTGAATGCTCACTCCTCGGCAGTGGGATGAGTGGATGCCTACTCCTCAGGATCCATACTACCCCCTAGGCTACTGATTCACTACCAAGTTAGGCCAAAAGCCTAAGCTTGGGGGAGTACGTGTTCTCACCGACATTATATTCATGTTCACATATCATTTCATTTGTCGGTGTTCACACTTTTTTATTGTATCATCAATGCTTAGATTTATTTTCTTGATTTATTTTTGTGTACTTGAACAACTTTAGAAAAATAACAAAAAATTAGTTGTAGTAATTTACTTATGTATGCATGCTTAGTAGTAGCACTAAAAAGAAAACCCAAAAAGATTTCCTTGTTCTTCTTTTGCTTGTTGGGAGCTTTCCCATGTAAATAGTTTTCCTCGTTTTTGCTTTTTATTTACTTGCTGAAGAAAACCAAAAACTCCAAAAATATTTCAGTATGTTTTTCTGAATTGCTTTTCTTTTATTCGAGTCTTACCGAGGAGAAGACCACGATGAAAATGTTGAGTGGCTCTCATATGAATAACTGTTGAACTAATAAGAGCCCATTTTACCTTGTCTTCTCCTGTTGAATAAAATGTTTACAGATTCTATCTTAGTCCATGCCACTCTTGCACTACTATTATTTTGATATCATTCAGTTGTGCAAGTGAAATGCAATAATGACGATATTCGATGAGCTGGCTGTGGCAAGGAGAAACTGGTATGAACTCAACTTGTCTTGTCTGTGTAAATATCTTTAACCTAGTGCCCATGATTCAACCCATTATGATTAAACATGTTTGCAATGACAATTAGAGATTATAGTTTCTCATGCCATGCATAAGTAGCTGGGAGTTAATAATGATTTATCTTGGATATCAACATAGCGTTAAAATGATTGTGATGTAGTATGATGATATGGTATCCTCCTCTGAATGTTCGAGTGGCTTGACTTGGCACATGTTCATGCATGTAGTTGAATCAAAACCAACATAGCCTCTGTAATGTTTATGTTCATGGTGTTCATATCCTACTCATGCTAGTGTCCAATGTTACTTATGCATAATGCCTGGTCATGATCGTTGTTGCTCTCTAGTTGGCCACTTCCCAATCTTAAAATTGCTAGCATTCGCCTGTACTAAGTGGGAATTCTGCTTGTACATCGAAAACATTGAACCCAAAGTTATTCCAGATGAGTTCACCGTACCTACCTATAGACAGTATTACCCTGCCGTCCTAAGTAAATTTGCATGTGCCACCTCTAAAAAATTCTAAAAATAATTATCCGTTTTGTGTGCCTGGATCGTTCATGGAACGACAGGAGGTCGGTGATATCTTTCGTGCTAAGCATGTTATCCTCGGGTCAAGTGTTTATTCACTCGCCATTGCACGAGGAAATGGGTGGTAATAGGGATGCCCAGTCCCAAACTGCAAAATACAAAAAGACTTCATCTCTTACATAATCAAAGAAAAACTCCCAATGGAGTCAAAACCTTTACTTTCCGCTTGGGGACCGCCACTAGCGTGCTTAGCATGGAACATGTTGATAACTGGTGGTCGTGAAGTGAATAAGAAGGGTGCATGTCTCAAAATATCATTTATCTCTGTTTTAAAAACTGAGCTCTGGCACCTCTACAAATCACTGCTTCCCTCTACGAAGGGACTTTCTATTTACTTTTATGTTGTGTCATCACCTTCTATAAACAAGCGCCAGAAACTGAGTAGAGCACAGCGGTCATGATTTATGCATTGTGTATAGCTAATGTTGGGTGCATCATGACTGGATCTTTTCTACCATGAATTACAATGTTTAGTCGCTGCTTGAACTTCGGAGGTGCTCTGCATTTATGTTTTGCGGTCTTAGAAAGGGCTAGCGAGATACCATTATTGTCATATTATATCATGATTGTTTTGACAATGTGTTGCTGTTTGAGATATCTTGTTATTGCTCGCTAGCTGATTATGTCATGGATATGAATCATTATAATCTTTAAGAGTTATTGTCGACATGGTTAGTTATAATGCTGGCTGAAAACCTGGGTGTTGTTTAAGCTTATTTATGCAAACAAGAGCAAAAGAGTTCGTAAAAGTTTTTCTTTCTCACTTTCAGTTTATCAACTGAATTTCTTGAGGACAAGCAAAGGTTTAAGCTTGGGGGAGTTGATATGTCTCCAACATATCTACTTTTTCTCACGCTTTTCCTCTTGTTTTGGACTCTAATTTGCCTGATTTGAATGAAACTAACCCCGGACTAATGATGTTTTCAGTAGAACTACCATGGTGTTGTTTTTGTGTAGAAATAAAAGTTCTCGGAATGGAAGGAAACTTTTTGAGGATTTTTTATATCAATAAAGAGAATTTCTCGAGCCAAGACCTACCGGAGAGGGGCACCTGGTGGGCACAACCCACCAGGGCGTGCCCCCCTCTCCTGGCGTGCCCAGGTGGGTTGTACCCACCTGATGACCCCCCTGATTCTATAAATTCACATTATTCCAGAAAAAATCAGGGAGAAAGAATTATCGCGATCCACGAGATGGAGCCACCGCCAAGCCCTGTTCTTCTTCGGGAGGGCAGATCTGGAGTCCGTTTGGGGCTCCGGAGAGGGGGATCTTCGTTCTTCATCATCACCAAGCCTTCTCCATCGCCAATTCGATGATGCTCCCCACTGGGAGTGAGTAATCCCTTCGTAGGCTCGCTGGTCGGTGAGGATTTGGATGAGATTCATCATGTAATCGAGTTAGTTTTCTTAGGGCTTGATCCCTAGTATCCACTATGTTCTAAGATTAATGTTGCTATGACTTTGCCATGCTTAATGCTTGTCACTTTGGGCCCGGGTGCCATGATTTCAGGTCTGAACCGTTTATGAATTCATCATTATATCCATGTTTTAGATCTGATCTTGCAAGTTATAGTCACCTACTACGGTTATGATCCGGCAACCCCGGAGTGACAACAACCGGGCCCACTCCCGGTGATGACCGTAGTTTGAGGAGTTCATGTATTCACTATGTGTTAATGCTTTGTTCGGTTCTCTATTAAAAGGAGGCCTTAATATCCCTTAGATTCCAATATGGACCCCGCTGCCACGGGAGGGTAGGACAAAAGATGTCATGCAAGTTCTTTTAATAAAGCATGTATGACTATTTACGGAATACATGCCTACATTATATCGATGAACTGGAGCTAGTGCCGTATCGCCCTAATTTATAACTGTCTCATGATGAACATCATCCAACAAGTCACCGATCCAATGCCTATGAACTTATCCTTGTTGATCTTGCTATGTTACTACTGCTATCATCACTGTTACACTTGCTACAAATTACTGTTCTCACTGTTACTGTTACCATTGCTGCTGTCACTACTATCAAAACTATCATATTACTGTGCTACCGATCACTTTGCTGCAGATAATTAATCTCCAGGTGTGGTTGAATTGACAACTCAGCTGCTAATACCTTCAAATATTCTTTGGCTCCCCTTGTGTCGAATCTATAAATTTGGGTTGAATACTCTACCCTTAAAACTGTTGCGATCCCCTATACTTGTGGGTTATCACCGCTGCGGTTGTGCCCCTCGGCTGGGCAGAGAGGTGCAGACGGAATGATCCCTCCACCCGTACCTCGTAGAGCGTGGCCGCTGGGATGATGTTGGTGTTGTCCTTCACCGGTGCCTCCCACCCCCGTTTTGGCCGCATGAGTGGTGGTGACGATGCCGCCTCTGCCGACCACGTCCCCTGTGATACGTCTCCAACGTATCTATAACTTTTGATTGTTCCATGCTATTATATTATCAACCTTGGATGTTTTATATGCATTTATATGCTATTTTATATGATTTTTGGGACTAACCTATTAACCTAGAGCCCAGTGCCAGTTTCTGTTTTTTTTCCTTATTTTAGAGTATCATAGAAAAGGAAAATCAAACGGAGTCCAATTGACCTGAAACTTCACAGAACTTATTTTTGGACCAGAAGAAGCCCACGAAGCATCGGAGATAGACCAGAAGAGTCCCGCGCTGCCCACGAGGGTGGGGGCGTGCCCCCTGCCTCGTGGACAGCCGGAGACCCCCCTGCCTTGTTCCCACCTCCAACACCTCTTATATAACCCAAAACTTCTAGAAAGAAACCTAGATCGGGAGTTCCGCCGCCAGAAGCCTCCGTAGCCACCGAAAACCAATCTAGACCCGTTCCGGCACCCTGCCGGAGGGGAGAATCCCTCTCCGTTGGCCATCTTCATCATCCCGGCGCTCTCCATGACAAGGAGGGAGTAGTTCACCCTCGGGGCTGAGGGTATGTATTAGTAGCTATGTGTTTGATCTCTCTCTCACGCGTTCTTGAGTCGACACGACCTTAATGTATCGCGAGCTTTGCTATTATATTTGGATCTTATGATGTTTCTCCCCCTCTACTCTCTTGTGATGAATTGAGTTTTTCCTTTGAAGTTATCTTATCGGATTAAGTCTTTAAGGATTCGAGAACACTTGATGTATGTCTTGCATGTGGTTATCTGTGGTGACAATGGGATATCACGTGATCCACTTGATGTATGTTTTGGTGATCAGCTTGCGAGTTCCATGACCTCGTGAACTTATTTATAAGGGTTGACACACGTTTTCGTCTTGACTATCCGGTAGAAACTTTGGGGCACTCTTTGATATGTTGGTTGAATAGATGAATCTGAGATTGTGTGATGCACATCGTATAACCATACCCACGGATACTTGAGGTGACATTGGAGTATCTAGGTGACATTAGGGTTTTGGTTGATTAGTGTCTGAAGGTGTTATTCTACTATGAACTCTAGGATAGATTGAATGGAAAGAATAGCTTCGTGTTATTTTACTATGTACTCTTGAATAGATCGATCAAAAAGGATAACTTTGAGGTGGTTTTGTACCTTACCATAATCTCTTCATTTGTTCTCCGCTATTAGTGACTTTGGAGTGACTCTTTGTTGCATGTCGAGGGATAGTTATATGATCCAATTATGTTATTATTGTTGAGAGAACTTGAACTAGTGAAAGTATGAACCCTAGGCCTTGTTTCCTACCATTGAAATACCGTTTGTGCTCACTTTTATCATTAGTTACCTTGCTGTTTTTATATTTTCAGATTACAAAAACCTATATCTACTATCCATATTGCACTTGTATCACCATCTCTTCGCCGAACTAGTGCACCTCTACAATTGACCATTGTATTGGGTGTGTTGGGGACACAAGAGACTATTTGTTATTTGGTTGCAGGGTTGTTTGAGAGAGACCATCTTCATCCTACGCCTCCAACAGATTGATAAACCTTAGGTCATCCACCTGAGGGAAATTTGCTACTGTCCTACAAACCTCTGCACTTGGAGGCCCAACAACGTCTACAAGAAGAAGGTTGTGTAGTAGACATCAAGCTCTTTTCTGGCGCCGTTGCCGGGGAGGTTAGCGCTTGAAGGTATATCTTTAGATCTTGCAATCGAATCTTTTAGTTTCTTGTTTTATCACTAGTTTAGTTTACAAAAGAAAATAAAAAATGGAATTGAGGGTACCTCATATGCTTCATCTTTTTAATATCTTTCATGAAAATAAGGATTCCGATAATTGTGCCAAAGTGCTAGAAGAAGAATGCATTAGAATGTTTGGCACAAAATATTTGAATGATGAGCATGATTGCAATGTTGTTAGTATGAATTCCTTGAATATCCATGGTACTAATGATGATTGCACTAGTCATGATGAAAATGTCTCTTATAAGCATGTCAACTTTTGTGGAATACATAGAGCTTGCAAGCACACACCAAATAGGGAAGATAGATTTTGCAATAGGCGTAAGTATTTGGAAACTAAATGGTTGCAAGAAAGGCTAGATGATTGTGCTTAAAGATTCAATATTTATCGCCATCCTTGTGAACTTTGCAATGAACATGGTCATTTAAAGCTCCAATGCTATTTGTTTCATGATCAAATCGTGTCCAAAAATTGTGATAACTTGATTACCCTTGAGCATCATAAAGAGCGTAGTCTTCTTTTGGGGTATGAAGAAATGAAACGTATAACTGAGGGTATTCCAAAATTTAATCTTGATAGATTTCTTGATTTCGATCTAGAAGAAATTTTTATGTATTGTGCGGTGAATTGCATTGAAAATCCTTATATTGCCAATTACATGAAGTCTATAAAACAAATAGAAGATGAGGAGAATACTAATGAAAGGGAAGAGACTTCCCAATATTCTCCTATTATTTCTTATGATGAATCAGGTAACGAGGAGGAGCCTCCTATTCAACCAATCTCATTAATAAGGAGCTCCGAAAAGAGGATTAAACCCACACATGATGTGAAGAAGAAAAAGAAAAGATGGAGAAGCAAAGGTAAAAATGTATCCCTCCCAAATGATGTTGCTCCTATTTCTCATTGTGATGATGATAATTGTTATACTATTGGTGCTATCCATACTATTAATGATGAGAGTGATTATGCTTATGATATGAAAAGGCCCAAGCTTTGGGATGCTATGTTTGATGAGAATGACATGTTTGAGAATGTATTCGCTGCAATTAATGTTTGTCCCAAGCTTGGGGATGCTACGTGTGATGAAGATGATATTTTTAGTCTCCCAAGTTTTGATGAGAAAATTTATTATGATGATAGCATGCCTCCTATGTATGATGGTTATATTGATGAAAGTGGATTTGGAGAGGTCATGACCTTATTTAGTAATGATTCCACTATCTTGGAAGAGGTTTCAATTGATTATGATGAGAACAAAGTTGCTACCTATGATGATTATTGTGATGACACTTATGTTATAAAAAGTAGTGATGATTATATTTATAAAACTTGTCATGATTATGATTACCATTTTTATGAACATTACACTTTTAAGGTGGAAACAATTTATAGTATTCGAGTCTCTTATGATACTCCCACTATTTTGAATGATAAGAATTTTGCTTATGTGGAGGGTAATAAAATTTCTATGCTTGTAGATCATGAAAAGAATGCTTTAGGTGCTGGTTATATTGTTGAATTCCTTCATGATGCTACTGAAAATTACTATGAGGGAGGAACATATGCTTGTAGGAATTGCAATAATATCAAGTTTCCTCTCTATGTGCTTAAAGTTTTGAAGTTATGCTTGTTTTGCCCTCTTATGCAAGTTGATTATTGTTCCCATAAGTTGTTTGCTCACAAAATCCCTATGAATAGGAAGTGGATTAGACTTAAATGTTCTAGTCATATTCTTCATGATGCTCTCTTTGTATTTCAATTCTTATCTTTTAAGTGAGCATCATTGAAATCATCATGCCTAGCTAGGGGCGTTAAAACGATAGCGCTTGTTGGGAGGCAACCCGATTTTTTTGTTACTTTCTTTTTGTTCCTGTTTAGTAAAAATGATTTATCTAGCCTCTGTTATGGTTGAGTTTTTATGTTTTAATTAGTGTTTGTGCCAAGTAGAACCTTTGGGAAGACTTGGGGAAAGTCTTTGCGATCTTGCTGTAAAAAACAGAAACTTTAGCGCTCACGAGATTTGCTGCTATGTTTTACTAGAGAGTGCTACTTAGTTGATTATTTTTGCAGATGATTAATAGATAAATTCATCACGTCCAGAAAATTATTTTAGAATTTTTGGGGTTCCAGAAGTATACGTTTGATCCAGATTACTACAGACTGTTCTGTTTTTGACAGATTCTGTTTTCTATGTGTTGTTTGCTTATTTTGATGAATCTATTAGTAGTATCGGAGGGTATGAATCATAGATGAGTTGGAATACATTAGATATTACACCAATATGAATGTATAATGAGTTCACGACAGTAATTAAGTGGTGATTTATTTTCTTATACTAATGGAGCTTACGTGTTTTCTGTTAAGTTTTGTGTTGTGAAGTTTTGAAGTTTTGGGTAAAGATTCGATGGACTAAGGAATAAGGAGTGGCAAGAGCCTAAGATTGGGGATGCCCAAGGCACCCCAAGGTAATATTCAAGGACAACCAAGAGCCTAAGCTTGGGGAAGCCCCGGAAGGCATCCCCTCTTTCGTCTTCGTTCATCGGTAACTGTACTTGAAGCTATATTTTTATTCACCACATGACATGTGTTTTGCTTGGAGCGTCATTTTATTTTATTTAGTTTTGCTTGATGTTTGAATAAAATCCAAAGATCTGAAATTATTAAATGTTAGAGAGTCTTCGCATAGTTGCATAATTATTTGACTACTCATTGATCTTCACTTATATCTTTCATAGTAGTTTATCATTTGCTCTAGTGCTTCACTTATATCTTTCTAGAGCACGGTGGTGATTTTATTTTATATAAATAGATGAACTCTCATGCTTGACTTATATTATTTTGAGAATCCTAAACAGCACGGTAATTTGTTATGAAATTAGTCCTAATATGATGGGCATCCAAGAGGGATATAATAAAAACTATCATAAAAAGTACATTGAATACTATGAGAAGTTTGATACTTGATGATTGTTTTGAGATATGAAGATGGTGATATTAGAGTCATGCTAGTTGAGTAGTTGTGAATTTGAGAGATACTTGTGTTAAAGTTTGTGATTCCCGTAGCATGCACATATGGTGAACCGTTATGTGATGAAGTCGGAGCATGATTTATTTATTGATTGTCATCCTTATGAGTGGCGGTCGGGGACGAGCGATCGTCTTTTCTTACCAATCTATCCCCCTAGGAGCATGTGCGTAGTACTTCGTTTCGATAACTAATAGATTTTTGCAATAAGTATGTGAGTTATTTATGACTAATGTTGAGTCCATGGATTATAGGCACTCGCACCCTTCCACCATTGCTAGCCTCTCTAATACCGCGCACCTTCCGCCGGTATCATACACCCACCATATACCTTCCTCAAAACAGCAACCATACCTACCTATTATGGCATTTCCATAGCCATTCTGAGATATATTGCCATGCAACTTTCCACCATTCTGTTTATTATGACACACTCCATCATTGTCATATTGGTTTGCATGATCATGTAGTTGACATTGTATTTGTGGCAAAGCCACCGCTCGTAATTCTTTCATACATGTCACTCTTGATTCATTGCACATCCTGGTACACCGCCGGAGGCATTCATATAGAGTCATATTTTGTTCTAAGTATCGAGTTGTAATTCTTGAGTTGTAAGTAAATAAAAGTGTGATGTTCATCATTATTAGAGCATTGTCCCATGTGAGGAAAGGATGATGGAGACTATGATTCCCCCACAAGTCGGGATGAGACTCCGGATGAAAAAAAAGAAGAGAAAAGAGTCCATAAAAAAGGGAGAAGGCCCAAAAAAATTAAAAAATTAAAAAATGAGAGAAAAAGAGAGAAGGGGCAATGCTACTATCCTTTTACCACACTTGTGCTTCAAAGTAGCACCATGATCTTCATGATAGAGAGTCTCCTATGTTGTCACTTTCATATACTAGTGGGAATCTTTCATTATAGAACTTGGCTTGTATATTCCAATGATGGGCTTCCTCAAAATGCCCTAGGTCTTCGTGAGCAAGCGAGTTGGATGCACACCCACTTAGTTTAGTTTTGAGCTTTCATACACTTATAGCTCTAGTGCATCCGTTGCATGGAAATCCCTACTCACTCACATTGATATCTATTGATGGGCATCTCCATAGCCCGTTGATATGCCTAGTTGATGTGAGACTATCTTCTCCATTTTGTCTTCTCCACAACCACCATTCTATTCCACCTATAGTGTTATGTACATGGCTCACGCTCATGTATTGCGTGAAGATTGAAAAAGTTTGAGAACATCAAAAGTATGAAACAATTGCTTGGATTGTCATCGGGGTTGTGCGTGATTTAAATATTTTGTGTGATGAAGACAGAGCATAGCCAGACTATATGATTTTGTAGGGATAGCACTCTTTGGCCATGTTATTTTGAGAAGACATGATTACTTTGTTAGTATGCTTGAAGTATTATTATTTTCATGTCAATATTAAACTTTTGTCTTGAATCTTATGGATCTGAATATTCTTGCCACAATAAAGAAGATTACATTGATAAATATCTTAGGTAGCATTCCACATCAAAAATTCTGTTTTTATCATTACCTACTCGAGGACGAGAAGGAATTAAGCTTGGGGATGCTTGATACGTCTCAAACTTATCTATAATTTTTTATTGTTCCATGCTATTATATTATCAACCTTGGATGTTTTATATGCATTTATATGCTATTTTATATGATTTTTGGGACTAACCTATTAACCAAGAGCCCAGTGCTAGTTTATGTTTTTTCCTTGTTTTAGAGTATCGCAGAAAAGGAAAATCAAACGGAGTCCAATTGACCTGAAACTTCATGGAACTTATTTTTGGACTAGAAGAAGCCCACGGAGCATCGGAGATGGACCAGAAGAGTCCTGGGCTTCCCACGAGGGTGGGGGGCGCGCCCCCTGCCTCGTGGACAGCCCAGAGACCCACATGCCTTGTTCCCGACTCCAACACCTCTTATATAACCAAAAACTTCCAGAAAGAAACCTAGATCGGGAGTTTCGCCGCGAGAAGCCTCTGTAGCCACCGAAAACCAATCTAGACTCGTTCCGGCACCGTGTCGGAGGGGGGGAATCCCTCTCTGGTGGCCATCTTCATCGTCCCGACGCTCTCCATGATGAGGAGGGAGTAGTTCACCCTCGGGGCTGAGGGTATGTACCAGTAGCTATGTGTTTGATCTCTCTCTCTCGCGCGCGTTGTTGAGTCGGCACGATCTTGATGTATCACGTGATTTGCTATTATATTTGCATCTTATGATGTTTCTCCCCCTCTACTCTCTTGTGATGAATTGAGTTTTTCCTTTGAAGTTATCTTATCAGATTGAGTCTTTAAGGATTTGAGAACACTTGATGTATGTCTTGCATGTGCTTATCTGTGGTGACAATGGGATATCACGTGACCCACTTGATGTGTGTTTTGGTGATCAACTTGCGAGTTCCTCGTGAACTTATGCATAAGGTTTGGCACACGTTTTCGTCTTGACTCTCCGGTAGAAACTTTGGGGCACTCTTTGAAGTTCTTTGTGTTGGTTGAATAGATGAATCTGAGATTGTGTGATGCACATCGTATAACCATACCCACTGATACTTGAGGTGACATTGGAGTATCTAGGTGACATTAGGGTTTTGGTTGATTAGTGTCTTAAGGTGTTATTCTACTATGAACTCTAGGATAGATTGAATGGAAAGAATAGCTTCGTGTTATTTTACTACATACTCTTGAATAGATCGATCAGAAAGGATAACTTTGAGGTGATTTTGTACCCTACCATAATCTCTTCGTTTGTTCTCCGCTATTAGTGACTTTGGAGTGACTCTTTGTTGCATGTCGAGGGATAGTTATATGATCCAATTATTTTATTATTGTTGAGAGAACTTGCACTAGTGAAAGTATGAACCCTAGGCCTTGTTTCCTAGCATTGCAATACCGTTTGTGCTCACTTTTATCATTAGTTACCTTGCTGTTTTTGTATTTTCAGATTACAAAAACCTATATCTACTATCCATATTGCACTTGTATCACCATCTCTTCGCCGAACTAGTGCACCTATACAATTGACCATTGTATTGGGTGTGTCGGGGACACAAGAGACTCTTTGTTATTTGGTTGCAGGGCTGTTGGAGAGAGACCATCTTCATCCTACGCCTCCCACAGATTGATAAACCTTAGGTCATCCACCTGAGGGAAATTTGCTATTGTCCTACAAACCTCTGCACTTGGAGTCCCAACAACGTCTACAAGAAGAAGGTTGTGTAGTTGCGACATCGGGCTTCTTCTTGGGCGCCATGGATGATGGAGCCGTTGATGAAGAAAATGACGATGAAGATGACACACTTCACACGCTTCTCGGGTTCGCGCAAGCGCTTCCCCCTACCTAGCGCGCCTAAGATGTTGTGGGAAACCACGACCACCTATGGGGCCATGAGCCTCTTGTGGTTCGGCAGGGGGATGAGCACATTGCACAAAGAGCGGAGAATGTCACACAGCACGGCAGAGATCACATGGGCAGTTTTACCTATGTTCGGGCCACCGCGAGGCGTAAAACCCTACTCCTGCTTTGGTGGATTGGTTAGAGGACCATGGTGGAGATGCAACGCTCTTGCTCAGTAGGTTTGCCTCGGGACGAGAGCATCTACGTACGTATGAGTGTACAAGGGTCTAAATCCTTTCTATGGTTGCCCCGAACCTCCTTTTATAGATTAAGGGGTCACCACAATGGCAAATCGGTCATTGTGGACTGATTAGATAGCAAACAGTGCTATCATACCTAACTTTGCAGACAGGGCAGAACGCATTAAATGCGTTGCTTAGTGTCACATCATGGCATGCTTGCCGGGCTGTTCGGACACCTTCTTGTTTGTCTGCTTGACACGTCTCTGGACGGGTGTCATCTGGAGGCGATTTCCTTTGAAAATGGCTACCATGTGTCACGAAACAGCCAGTTAGTCACTTGGGGGCTTGACACCGCACCGATTCGTGACTTGTGTTGCTGTGAGGGGGAGCAGTGGAGCCCTGGCGGGGTGGTCCTCCCTCGGTGTCCCTGGCAAGCTTGCCGGGGTAGTCCTGGGACTTGTCTCTAGAGCAACCTCGTCCTCGCCAGGCTCGCCTGCCAGGCAAGGGAGGCTTTCCATTAGTGGCATCTTGCTTCCTTTAGCTTGACTTGTTCTTTTTGATCCGCTCTCTGATCCCTCAAAGAGCTGATCTCTTGTGCGGGGTCTGGTCTTGGATGTTGGAAACTTGCTCTTAGGCTTGTGCATGGTCTGGGCAACAGACCCAAGGTTTTTTGCACCGAGAACCTTGCATATTATGAGAGAAAAGGCATTAGAATTACTTTGTAAAGCATTGTTATGCATAAAAACATTATAAATAACAGTAGGAAACCATGATGCAAAATAGACGTATCAACTCCCCCAAGCTTAGACCTCGCTTGTCCTCAAGCGAAATCCGATATCAAAAATCATGTCCACATGTTTAGAGAGAGAGGTGTCTATAAAAATAAAATGCGGACATAGTAGCATCATGCTTATTACTATAACAGAAACAAACTTTATTACAAAGCTCTATCATATAACTTCTCATGAACACGTAACAATTCATCACAACAACGGAGTAAAAAGCATAAACTTTATTGCAAAGCAACAAACTATGTTCTCGGTCAACTTTGCAACTACAATTTGTCATATTCTTAGGAAGGGTCACGTATCGGAGCCTTTTGGCAAGTCCACATACTCAACCATCATTTAATCTGCTATAATTACTAACACTCACAACATATATATGAGAAAAAAGTTTCAACCAGACACATAGAAAGATAGGGGCTTATAGTTTTGCCTCCCAACTTATCCACCTCAAGTGTGATGTCAACAATAATAACTCATGATCAATCACATCCAACTGGATATATGTGCCTAATCTTTCCCCACCACATGATGCTTGCCAAAGATAGAAATAAAAAGGTATAGATAAGAATAATTTGACTCTTGCATAAAAAGTAAATACATAAAAGTAAAATATAAGCCCTTCGCTGAGGGAAGCAGAGGTTGTCATGCGCTTTTTGGCTTTTATGCACAATCTCTTAATGCAAAAGAACGTTACGTTATATTACCCCTTATGATAGCAACCTTTATTATGCAGTCCGCCGCTTTTATTACTTTGCCATTGTCAGGACCCCGACTCAATGCCACCTCGATCTAGCATGTAACACCTCATATCACTTTGCGGCCTCACGCACGGTATTCCCACGGGTGTCGCCTTACATTTGCCTGGGACCGTTTGCGCCTTTTGGCACACGTATATGACAGTGTCGCTAGCATCCATATGATAAGGAGCCCGGGCTGACATGGCTAGTCGTAAACCCAAAGTGGCACAAACTTACAGGGACAGGCATCCATGACCCAGCATCGAACGTGTCGGTCATCAGCGAGTGAATCCAGGCTGTAGCACTGGGCTAGCAGGACTCCAGCGAACCGGGCTGTAGCAGGCTAACAGGACTCCAGTATTCATCGCGTGACATTTCCCCGAAGGGACAGACACAGGAACGAAGAAGGACACATGCCGGCCAGCCTAAGTGTTCCGGAGCAGTAGCAAGCTACCATGGCTCAGTGAAACACTAGGAGACATTTCCCCGTAAGAGAGGCTACTAAAGATAAACAACTAGATGGTCAGATCCCAATAACATACACACAATATGCTCGATATGTGCAAATACAACATGGCATCACAACATGACTCTACGACTCAAGTAATTTAATCAATAGGCTCTGAGGAGCGAGACATTACAAACATGGGTCTCATGACCCAACAATCAGAGCATACAAGTCAAAGCACAAGCGGAAGCTATCATGTCTGAGTACAGACATCTATAAATGAAAAAGGCTGAGAAGCCTGACTATCTATCAGATCCTGCCGAGGGCACAAGATCGTAGCTGAGGTATCAAGCTAAACGTCGAAGTCCAAGCGGAACTACTAGTGAGACTGAAGTCTCTCTGCAAAACATAAATTAGGCAAACGTGAGTACAAATGTACCCAGCAAGACTTACATCAGATCTATCTACACATGCATCATTATCAACAAAGGGGATGTTGAAGTTTGACTGCAGCAAGCCAGCTTTGACTCGGTGGCTAACCTGAACTACGACTGCAAGTAACTCTTTTGAGGTGGCGCACACGAGTCCACATATTCACCATATCAATACACCACTATGGATCCGTTCCCGTCTCCCTACGAGAACGCCATCCATAGCACTCACGCTTATCTTGCGTATTTTAGAGTATCCACTTTCACTTGTCTATGAACTATGCAATGGGGTCCAAGTTTCCATATCCGAGGAATCCGGCTATTCGAATAGATGATGTTAACCCTACAGGGGTGTACTTCTTCACACACGCTCTCGCCACTTACCGCCCTGTACACGTCATGTACCTCGGCAACCTTCAAGCGGAAACCGGGCGAGGGAGTCGTCCACGACCTGACTAACCGAACAAGTCTCTAGTCCAGGTTTATCGCCTATTCGGGTTCCATCCGCAAGGAGATCCGGCCGGGGTGTCGCTTACGGCCCCAAACGATGTGTGCAGGGTTCCCAAGCCCACCAACCGGGTGCCACTTGGTACACCGGGCCACTGTGCCTAGTCTGTCCCAAGCCCACCTATACCGGGTGCCACTTGGTAGACTACTAACACTACCTACAAACACCAGAAACTAGTTGCAACTCCTGGACAGAGATCAAGTTGATTAATAAGTCGAGAGGGCTTGGAGCGCCCGGAGCCCAATGTGTGGTAGTAACTGATCATGGATCACAAACACAGAACTCAGTTCCTGAGGACGGCTGCAATGAGACAATCCACCATGTACTCCTACATGGCCTCTCACCGCTACCTTTACCAAATCGTGTTCACACACTTAGCTCACACACAGTAGGACATGTTCACACGCCTCTGATTCATCCCCGATGAATCAGACCTGACTCAACTCTAAGCAGTAGCAGGCATGACAAACAAGCATGAATGAGTAGGCACATCAGGGCTCAAACAACTCCTACTCATGCTAGTGGGTTTCATCTATTTACTGTGGCAATGACAAGTCATGCAAAGGATAAAGGGTTCAGCTACCGCAGCAAGTATCAAATATGTCGTTGTTGTCCTAATGCAGTAAAAGAGAGCAGGAGCGAGAGAGTGGGATTTTATCGGAATGAACAAGGGGGGTTTTGCTTGCCTGGCACTTCTGAAGATAACATTGAGTCTTCATCAGTGTCAACGATCACGTCATCGGTATCACGTCTATCGAGAGGGGAAAAATACCGGCAACACAGAAAGGAACACAATCAATGCAATGCACAATATGATGCATGATCATGACATGGCAAAATGAATGTGTTTTGAGCTAATGCAACTAGCAACAGATTAAATGAAGTTGGTTTGAATACAAGATTCAAATTCAAACTCCATATGTGATTATTCAAATGTCATTCACTTCATTTGCCCTAAACAGTAGTGATAAGTTGTTCTAACATGCATGAAAATGGTACAGATGGATTCTTTGAATTTTTCTGATAATTTTTCATATATAAATTATTTAATTTGGAGTTACGGTTAATTTTCTATGATTTATTGAAGTTTTAGGCATTTTCTGGAATTTCAGAATTAAATTAAATCCAGAAATGATTTAATTGCGTCAGCCTGACGCCAGCATGACGTCAGCGAGTCAACGACCAGGTCCAGGTCAAATCTGACATGCGGGGTCCACACGTCAGCGACGCAGGGGCTAATCCCGCGTTGACTCGGGCTTTGACCCGCTACGGGGCCCGCTGTCAGTGTCTGTTAGTGTGTTAATGGGGGGGGATTAGCCGCTAATGACGGTTCACGTCAGAGGCGCCGGCGGTTGGACGACGGCGACGATCAGAGCGGCGGTGGCTCGCCGGAGTTGCGCCAGAGACGACGGATCGACGCGCCAGGGGCACCAGAGGATAGCCCGTGCCCGCGCGCATCTAGGGGAATCAACGGGAGGTGCGGGGGTGGACGGAGTTCGCCGGAGGCGAGGTTGTGGCGGCGGCCGGAGTTCGGACGTCGATGGAAACGACGACACCGTGCACGGGAGGAGCTATGGTTAGCATCTACGTGTTCTACAAAAGCTCACGAAGCCAACGGAGGCACGCACGGGACCAAATGGCCACCGGAGCCTCGTCGGCGATGAGCTTGTGCGGCGGCGTACTGTCGGGGAAGAGGGGCGCGGCGGCTACGGCATGTTAGAGAGAAAACGGAGAGGGGGAGGATGATTAGGAGCTCACGTGGAGTGCAGTGGTGGCCTCGGCGTGTTCGGGGAAGCTCGGACGGCGACGAATCGACGGCGACCATCAGCGGCGGTCCAGGACGAAGACGATGGCGTGGAGGCGAAGCAGAGCTTCCCGAGGGGCTTGGCTCGGTGGGGGAGGAAGAGGGGGTCGGGGCGGAGCTTCCTGGGGCGTCGGTGAGGCTTTGGGATGGCTGCGGCCGCGGTAGCGGCGTCGGCGGCGACGAGCTCCGCTCGGTCGCGAGAGGGAGAGAGAGCAGAGGGGAGGAGGGGGTGCAGAGAGAGAGAGGGGCGGTCAGGGGGGTGTCGTGGCTTCACCAGGGCGTCGAGGGGGAAGCGGCAAGCAGGAGGTGGCCGGGACGCGTGCCGGCGCGCTGCGGCCACACACCCTCGTGCCCACTGGCACGAGGTTGAGGATGACTGGCACATGGGCCTGGTGGGCTGGCTTCTCTGCTGGGCCAGGTAAGTAACAGGTACCCCCTCCTTCTTTGTTTCTATTTTAATTGTTGTTTTCTATTTATTTCAATCTGTTTTGATTTAGTTCAAGCACTAAACCATTTTTGTTTCTTCCAATAATTTTTGCAGGGACTGAAAGTAATATTCTAGAGCCCCTCACAAAATATCAGAATTATTGAAGCATTAAAAATATATATAACATATATTTGCTCCAACTCAAATACAATATGTGTTAATTCAAAAATCCAGAATGACCTAGAAATATGTGCATCATTTTTGGCAGAGGTTTTCACCTTTACCAGAAATCATGAACATTTTCAGAGGTCATTTTGGGTTCATTGAAAAAGATTTTATTTTGACCCTAGTTGAATTGATTTAATGCTAGGGTTTGAGCATCCCCATTTCAATTTTAGGCAAAATTTAAACATGATGCAACACATGAGCTAGCCTAGAGCACTACCAGCAGCTAGGGATGTGACAACTCACCCCCACTAAACAAGAATCTCGTCTCGAGATTCAAGCGTAGGGTAAGGTGAAAGGGGAAACGCAAACTAGCATAATCTTCACGATCCAGTTGCACTTCAAATGGACGTTGATTCGTTCACCACCATTGTCTCGAAGTCTTGCTCTGAGAACTCCAACTAACATGACAAGAAGAGTAAAGGAAAACTCTGGAAGGATCGGTCTTCTCGAAGGTCGAACAACTCAGGATTAACTCTCGGAATGTGACATAGCAACATCTCTCGAGCTGAGAGACGAAGCATACCTCTAGAGGGATGGAGTGGAGCAGGAGACAAGGTTCACTAGATGGATAACAATTCCAGACTTAAGAATATGGCGATCGGTTGTCAACGTAGCGAGGAGTTGAATTGCCATGATACCACGACGAAACATCCTGGAGAAGGGTGATTCGTAAATTATTATCTTAAGTGGCAAAAAGAATTACCTTTGATATAGAGATCATTGAGACTCTCTATATCAGCCTAAGGCAAATCACAGCAATCGATTGGCGGGGTTGGTAGAATGGCATACTCGGACTTGGATGATGTGGATTACCTTGTTGAAGACAACGTAATGGATGAATTTGCTTACCACCGGAAATGGAAGAGACCCATGGTAGAATGGCACATTGACGGTGCAAGCTGGGAACAAAATGCAAATGCTGGGAATGATTCTGGTAACTGGGGAAGAACCCAACAATAGAGAGTGAATTCACTGTTTGAAAGGTCATAGCATTTCCGAGGAAACTGAGAGGAATCCCAATTAGTGCCGATGATAACACGTAGCGCTTGTGCGTGCTCTCAAGAACTTGAGCATTTCCATAATCATCAAGGTTTTACCAACATCCGTGTCAAGGATCCTGGCAACACAACATACTACCATGATGATTAGCGATGGACGATGCAGATGCAAAGGAGGATAACACTTTCTCGGATTTCACCTTAGCGAGGCCAAGCAAATAAAATCTGGATGATCGACCGAGACACATTTAGCACTCCGCTCCTAATGTTCTCCTTGATGTGCTAGTGTAACCCATAGATAATTATGGTTGGATATCTAGAACATCAAGTAAAGGTCGGACTTCGGGAGCACAAGAATCATAAGGAACAACTAGGGAGTAAATCCTACGAAGTCCTTGTGGGAAGGTGGCCAACTTCCTCAATCAAGTTACTACAATAATAGGTCTTCCGGCTGGGTGTGTTGGCCACGACATCCACTTTACCGGTTATCGAGGGACCAATATTATAGTTCTTGGGAAATATTCCAACCATCATATCTGCCTGAGACTCAGATCTGGTTGGTGTCAGGATATTCCAGACTCATCGAGTCTAGGAAAAAAAACGAAAGTTTGCAACACAAATCGACGAGATGACGTTGCGAGATTCTCGGGAAATGAACTACGATAGTAAGCTCCAAAACATGAGCTGGTTCTGCTACAAACATGTGAACACGCTGTCCCAGACAAACATGATCACATGGTAGTCTTACAATAAAACACTACCGAGTTCTGGTAAGGAACCATCATTGAGGATATAGGAGTCTTGTGCATGAACTAGTATTTGCACAGCAACTCCTTTTCCTTGAACAAATCACTCAGTGGCTTGGTGTGCTAGGGATACATATGGGATGAAGATGATCAGTCTATCAGACCATAGAATACTTCGCACATGCATGACGGACTTGGGATGATTCCAGAGGAGCAAAAACAAACTTTCTCGAATTCACGACGGCAACTTACATCAAATGCACGTGAATCAAAGGAAGTCACTTCTTCCATCCAAACATATACTTCATGAACGGGGCATGAAGAAAATGCTTACACAAGTTTCCAACACTAGCTTAGTGTTCTTCAAAATCATGGAGGAGATAAGGATGTTGTCAATGGGCTCAACAACAATTCATCCGGGTTTCCTTTTAAAAGAAATTCCATAGTTAGGTGAACACGATGATAGCATTGGTCAGACCAAAGATGTAATGGTGTATGCTCGAGGGATCAACCACGAGTAAGACAACATTACGAACATCGTTGGTTCTGACTTGATTTGACGATAGTCCACACTCAAATCAAAGGATTGATAAGACAGTAGGTGCAGCAACTGATCACAGGGACCAATCGATGAAGATATCATCTTTCTTCAACACACACTACACAAGAATATTCCTTTGGAACGAACTAAGTCAGGCAAGCTTTTATCTTCCAACCCTCCAAGTTGTCGTTTAGCTTAACCAACTAGCTCAGGGATATCTAACACCGATTCTTGGAGAGAAGGTGGTTCACAAGAACCCAACTTGATCACGAGCTCAACATAGCGGTCAGGGGACAACCTGGTAATACTTCCGAGAAGATCTTCGGAAATCACGAACCACCGATATGTTACTAAGCTCGAGAACAATCTTGCTTTTCAGGGCAAGATGATATGATCAAATGAGCGAGGACTTGACAAAATCCTACTCATCAATCAAAGAGTGCACCAGGAAATAAGGACTAGGTAGCACGATCAATCTTAGAATGGTGATTCAATAACCAACATACTAGGAATAAGATTATTGTCCATTAACTACCAAGCAATGGGGTTGCTAGGAGTATTGAGTTCACACATCATGATTCACTTGTCGGCACTCCGGCTGCAACAACGCGTAACCGAGGAACAAAAAAGGATGGCGAGAAGTATCACTATGTCTAGAATTCACAAAAGGTGGTGCAATTCTCATGAAATTCCTGTCATAAAGAAGGTAATACTTCAGGGTAGAGCAGACCAGAAGCTGGATTGCAACTCGATCTGCGGAATACAATTGCTTTGACCCAATCCTAGATATGGACGAGGTTCTGGAGTTTGTTTCTCCTATTCATCCTGAATGGAATGGTTTAACGGACCACAAGAGTAATAAGCATTGATAACACGAATGCACAATTACTCCTGACTATCAATTGATAGACGAGGGCCAGAAAACAACTAAAGAGGGACAACTCAAAGGAACATATAACTTTCTGAGTTGTGGATGCATAGATTAGTATGTCGAACCAAGTTCAACATAATTCTTCTGGATAACCCATGCAGAAAGGTTGAGCTGGCAGAGTCGCAATATAGAATGGAGAACTCATAGAGGGCCTGTTGTGATCTTTTGATCCAACAAACTTCTGCCATAATGGTTCATGGTATTTGGAAGAACGATATACCACGGACCTCGAGGACTAACGCAAAGGTTACTAATAACCTAAGGGAACTAGCAAACACTATCTACATGAAGTAAGTAGAGTGAATCTCGGGTTCAAAACCCGGAAGTGAAATGCCTACTAACTAAGTGGCATCACGGGATGCTTACAAGAATGATGGCCAGAATCATCACACTGGGACACAAATCATGGCTAAATTACTAGATGATCCCCTAAGACACCTAGGGTCATAATACCAGCTCCAACATATATGTCAAGGCAATAAAGTACCTCAACTCACTGATTTGTGTGATTAATCTGACCAAAGGCACATTGGAAACAGAAGGAAGGGATTTGCAAATGCATCCGACTATTTTAGAAACCTGGGATGACTCGGACAGCATGACGGCTGTAAATGCTTCAAAAGATTTGAGACATTCACAAAAATGGTGGCATAACCACTCAGAAGCACAATATCAAGGTTTTCGAGATCAACAATTAACATACGGAGGTAGTAGGAGCCGAACTGAGGCTTAAATCCAACAATCTTATAAGTCTGCGGATTAGTAACACGTGATCCTGATAGAAAAAAGAGATAGCCTAGTTCTTAATCCCCGTAGGAAAGATAAGATGACTCAGATCAGAAGGGCATAAAGTATAAGGAGTAAAAAGAGTCTTACGTTCCATCCCACAATCAATTCCCTTATATAACTAAAGCATTTCTAGACTCAACTTCGACCAGTTTGGCTTGGTAATCCTACAGGCAGTCAAGCTCTGATACCAACGCTGTCAGGACCCCGACTCAATGCCACCTCGATCTAGCATGTAACACCTCATATCACTTTGCGGCCTCACGCACGGTATTCCCACGGGTGTCGCCTTACCTTTGCCCGGGACCGTTTGCGCCTTTTGGCACACGTATATGACAGTGTCGCTAGCATCCATATGATAAGGAGCCCGGGCTGACATGGCTAGTCGTAAACCCAAAGTGGCACAAACTTACAGGGACAGGCATCCATGACCCAGCATCGAACGTGTCGGTCATCAGCGAGTGAATCCAGGCAGTAGCACTGGGCTAGCAGGACTCTGGTGGACCGGGCTGTAGCAGGCTAACAGGACTCCGGTATTCATCGCGTGACATTTCCCCGAAGGGACAGACACAGGAACGAAGAAGGACACATGCCGGCCAGCCTAAGTGTTCCGGAGCAGTAGCAAGCTACCATGGCTCAGTGAAACACTAGGAGACATTTCCCCGTAAGAGAGGCTACTAAAGATAAACAACTAGATGGTCAGATCCCACACATACCAAGCATTTCAATAACATACACACAATATGCTCGATATGTGCAAATACAACATGGCATCACAACATGACTCTACGACTCAAGTAATTTAATCGATAGGCTCCGAGGAGCGAGACATTACAAACATGGGTCTCATGACCCAACAATCAGAGCATACAAGTCAAAGCACAAGCGGAAGCTATCATGTCTGAGTACAGACATCTATAAATGAAAAAGGCTGAGAAGCCTGACTATCTATCAGATCCTGCCGAGGGCACAAGATCGTAGCTGAGGTATCAAGCTAAACGTCGAAGTCCAAGCGGAACTACTAGTGAGACTGAAGTCTCTCTGCAAAACATAAATTAGGCAAACGTGAGTACAAATGTACCCAGCAAGACTTACATCAGATCTATCTACACATGCATCATTATCAACAAAGGGGATGTTGAAGTTTGACTGCAGCAAGCCAACTTTGACTCGGTGGCTAACCTGAACTACGACTGCAAGTAACTCTTTTGAGGTGGCGCACACGAGTCCACATATTCACCATATCAATACACCACTATGGATCCGTTCCCGTCTCCCTACGAGAACGCCATCCATAGCACTCATGCTTATCTTGCGTATTTTAGAGTATCCACTTTCACTTGTCTATGAACTATGCAATGGGGTCCAAGTTTCCATATCCGAGGAATCCGGCTATTCGAATAGATGATGTTAACCCTGCAGGGGTGTACTTCTTCACACACGCTCTCGCCACTTACCGCCCTGTACACGTCATGTACCTCGGCAACCTTCAAGCGGAAACCGGGCGAGGGAGTCGGCCACGACCTGACTAACCGAACAAGTCTCTAGTCCAGGTTTATCGCCTATTCGGGTTCCATCCGCAAGGAGATCCGGCCGGGGTGTCGCTTACGGCCCCAAACGATGTGTGCAGGGTTCCCAAGCCCACCAACCGGGTGCCACTTGGTACACCGGGCCACTGTGCCTAGTCTGTCCCAAGCCCACCTGTACCGGGTGCCACTTGGTAGACTACTAACACTACCTACAAACACCAGAAACTAGTTGCAACTCCTGGACAGAGATCAAGTTGATTAAAAAGTCGAGAGGGCTTGGAGCGCCCGGAGCCCAATGTGTGGTAGTAACTGATCATGGATCACAAACACAGAACTCAGTTCCTGAGGACGGCTGCAATGAGACAACCCACCATGTACTCCTACATGGCCTCTCACCGCTACCTTTACCAAATCGTGTTCACACACTTAGCTCACACACAGTAGGACATGTTCACACGCCTCTGATTCATCCCCGATGAATCAGACCTGACTCAACTCTAAGCAGTAGCAGGCATGACAAACAAGCATGAATGAGTAGGCACATCAGGGCTCAAACAACTCCTACTCATGCTAGTGGGTTTCATCTATTTACTGTGGCAATGACAGGTCATGCAAAGGATAAAGGGTTCAACTACCAAAGCA